>NW_027397066.1:67101361-67208238 GCF_003265705.2 Callorhinus ursinus | reverse complement strand
AGAAAGAAAGAAAGAAAGAAAGAAAGAAAGAAAGAAAGAAAGAAAGACAAAGAAAGAAAGAAAGAAAGAAAGAAAGAAAGAAAGAAAGAAAGAAAGAAAAAGAAGGAAAGAAAGAAATTGAATTTATAACTTAAAACTTCCCACAAAGAAAACTCCAGGCCCACTGACTTCACTGGTGAACTCTGTCAAACATTTAAGGAAGAAATAATACCAATCATACACATATTCTTCCAGAAAGTAGAGGAAGAGGGAATACTGCTCATCTCATGAGACCAGCATTATTCTGATACCAAAATCAGACAAAGGTATTACAAGAAGAGAAAACTACAGGCCAGTATCTGTGGTAAAAATAGATATAAAAGTCCTTATCAAAGTATTAGTCAACATAATCAGAGTTTATGCCAGTAATGCAAAGTTAATTTAACATTCAAAATTCAGTGTTACTATTTATTTGACAGAATTCAACAGCCATTCATGATAAAAACTCAGCAAACTAGGAGTAGAAGAGAATGTCTTCAACCTGATAAAGGGTGTTTATTTAAAAAAAAAAAAACACTACAGGTAGCATCACACTTAATGGTGAAAGACTACATGTTTTTCCATCTAAGATCAGGAAAAGAAAGGAGGTCTGCTCTCACCCTACTTTTCAGCATATATCGGAAATCATAGCCAGTACAAGACAGGAAGAAAAATGAGGGCATATAGATTAGAAAGGAAGAAGTAAACCATCTTATTTGCTATTAGGTTCAAGAAAAATCCAAAGGAATGTAGAAAAAAACTAGAGTGTAATCATCAATGTCATAGGATACAGGGTCAATGTACAAAACTCAGTTGTATCTGTATACTCACTACAAATAATATACTGACTACAAATAGGTGGAAAAACAACTCCGCAATAGCATCAAAAAATATGCAATACTTAGGGATAAATTTAACTAATATGTGTCAGATCTATACACTGAAAACTGTAAAACTGTTGAGAAAAATTAAAGGAGACCTAAATAGATGGAGAGAGGTACCATGTTCAAGAATTAGAACACTCAGTTTTGGCCAGATGTTACTTACCAAATTGGTCTATGAATTTAATGCAATCTCAGTCAAAAACTCAACAGACTTGTTTGTGGAAATTGAAGGCTGATAAAATTTATTTGGAAATGCAAAGGAGTAGAATAGCCAAAATTAATTTTGTGAAAATATAACAAAGAGTGTTCATCCTACTTCAAGACTTACTGTAAAGCTTCAGTAATCAAGACAGTGTAGGGATATTGGCTCAAGGATCATATAGACCAATAGATCAGTAAGTCCAGAATTAGGCCCACACATATATGATCAATTAAAAAAAATAATAATCTCTACACTCAACATGGGGCTCGAACTCAGGACCCCGAAATCATGCTCCACCAACTGAGCCAGCCAGGTATCCCTATATATGATCAATTTTTAACAGAAGGTGTCAAGATATTTAAATGGACAAAAGATAGTTTTTTTCAATAAATGGTGCTGGAACAACTAGATAGCTATATAGAACAACAACAAAAAATTAACCTGTGCTCTTACCTCACTCGATTTTGTCCAAAATAATTAATTCAAAATGGACCATAGACCTAAACCTAAAAGCTAAAATATAACTTCTAGAAGAACATATGGGGAAAATTTTTTGTTACCTTGGATAAGATTTCTTATGTGGCAAACAAAAAACATAAACCATGAAGAGAAAAATCAATCAAATGGACTTAATCATAATTTTAAAAATTATCTTCAAAAGACATTGCTAAAAAAGTGAGAAGGCATGAAGGAAATATTCCTAATACATATATCTGACAAATATGTAGATGAGTTAGGACTCAACAAAAGGTAATAGAATTGGGAGGGAGTTGGGACTTCATTTAAGACGGGAGCACTCAGGTAGCAGGGAGACTGGGAGAACTGACTTGGCCACAGGGGTGTGGTTTTATGGGCCTGGCAGTGCAAGATCTACGGAGCACAACAGTTGTGTTTAGATTCTGTTTTAACCGTTGAAGTACAGCAACGAGAAGTCCAGGCAGCAGCTGGTGCAGGAGATTAGCAGGTAGGCAGCTGTTGTTCCAAGCTGCCCATAGGAGGCAGAACTCAGGAAACTGGACCCAGCCATGAGAAGGCCAGGCCATCAGGGTTCCTCTCTCACCTTGGGGTAGGGGCTTACAACGGGGCTCTAGCTGTGGAAGAAGGCTGGAACTCTAGACACAGTGGAGAGCAGGAAGACCTTTAGAGTTGGAATTGAAGCAGCAGTCAAGTCCTCTGGACAGGAACAAGCAGGTGGAAGAGAGGGGAGAAGCAAGAAGGGCAGAGTCTGTGACTTGGGCAGTGAGGTCCGGGGCAGGAGGATACAGATGAGCACCGCTGGAGAGACTAAGTCCCTGCTTTGGTGGAAGAGAAGGAAACTCCAGGAATTAATGAGAGGACATAGCAGTGCTTGGGCCATAAGATTCAGGGAGCCTCCAGTTATCATGTATTTATCACAACCATATTTCCGACACCCTGTTAGACACTTTATGTGTTTTATCTCTGATCCTTGCATACCTTCGAATTAAGGAATGTAACTCCCCTTTTACAGAAAAAGAATCTGAGGCAAAGAGAGGCAGGTGTTCTGTAGGCTGCTTGCAATCTTATCCCCATACCTGCACACTGGGGTCCATGCTCCTGCAGTCTCCTGTCTGGGTCAGTGTGATTGTCCCCTAACTGGTCTGACTGCCTTGCAGCCAATCTGCTGTGCCTTCCCACATCCCCTCCAAATACTTGTTCACACAGATTGATCTTGTCAAAATGTAAACTCAGAATGTGCTACCTGCTTAAAATTTGTCAGTGGTGTTTCCCATTGCTTTTAGGATTTAGGAAGCCCAAATTCCTTGTCATGGTCTATCATGGTAGATTTGGCCTCTGCCTGTCTCCATCCTCCTCTCTCACCAGCCTCCTTGCACTCTGCACTCCAGGAGAGCCGAGAGCCTTCTCGGTTCTCAAATATGTGATGCTCCCTCCCATCCCAGTGCTCACTAAGCCTGGGACTCACCCATCTTCCCCACCCCATCTCTCTACTCACCCTCACCCACTCGACCTTGAGGCTTCACTTAAACATCATTCCTCAGGGAAGCCTCCCTGTGCCTCTGAGTCAAGTCAGTTTATTGCATGCTTTATAGAACCACATTGCTTTAGTAGAACCTATCAGTTTGTAATTATATTCTGGTTAGTGCAGTGATTCCCCACAGGAATGTAAGCCCTGTGCAAGCAAAGTCCACATTTATTTTTATTTGTCCCTGAATCCCAGTGCCTAACACAATGCCTGGCATGTGGTTGGTGCTCTGTAAATACTTGAATGAACGAATGAATTGATTTTGGAGTCGGGCATGGGTGAACCTGCGGGTTGGGGCAACAGTGGAGAATCCAGCTTTGAGAAGTTGTGGAGGCCAGAGGCAGAGCCCGGACCAGTGGGTCTAAATCACTATGTCTTTAAGTTTCTCACAGAGGGATAGAAAGATAACATGATGGTAGCTGGAAGGATCAAGTAAAGGATTTTTTTTTATAACCCCAATGTTAACTGTAATCAACCAAGTAGAAAACAATACAGCAACTAAGTTCATTGATAATCTACAAACTGAGTATCAGTCTTGAATATCTTAAAACTACAATTTTGGCCTAACTGAGTATTACATTAAGAATGAGTTTTGGGGCCTCTGGGTGCCTCCGTCAGTTAAGCATCCAACTCTGGATCTCAGCTCAGGTCATGATCTCAGTCGTGAGATCAAGCCCAGCATTGGACTCCACACTGAGTGTGGAGCCTGCTTAAGAATCTCTCCCTCTCCCTCTGCTCCACCCCCCACTCTTGTGCGCTCTCTCAAAAATAATAATAATAAATAAATAAATATTAGAACATTTCCAAAAAAGTGAGTTTTATTAAAAGGAGGAATAACAATAGGAAATGTCTATGCCTCATTATATTTTTTTGTTAACCCTTATATCGGTTTAGTATCAAATAACCACTTAAGTTTTCCAGTTGAAAATATCATCAGAGGGGCGCCTGGGTGGCTCAGTCGTTAAGCGTCTGCGTTCGGCTCAGGTCATGATCCCAGGGTCCTGGGATCAAGCCCCGCATTGGGCTCCCTGCTCGGCAAGAAGCCTGCTTCTCCCTCTTCCACTCCTCCTGCTTGTGTTCCCTCTCTCTCGCTGTGTCTCTCTCTGTCAAATAAATAAATAAAATCTTTTAAAAAAAAAAGAAAAGAAAATATCAGAATTGTAAGAGAGAGAAATATGCTTATTGATTGACTATATTTTAGTATAACATGCTGATTTCATTGAAATTGGCTAATACAAAATTAATTCTAATTTAGCATCAACTCTACATCTGAACACCAAATGGAGGGTTAAGTATTACTTATGATTGCCATTATAGGTTTTTTTTTTTTAAGATTTTATTTATTTGACAGAGAGAGAGATAGTGAGAGCAGGGGGAGTGGGAGAGGGAGAAGCAGGCTTCCCGCTGAGCAGGGAGCCCCACAGGGGGGCTCAATGCCCAGGCTCGAATCCAGGACCCTGGGATCATGACCTGAGCCGGATCTTTAACAACTGAACCACCCAGGTGCCCCGCCATGATAGGTTTTAAATAGTGACTAAGAGGGGGGAGAGAGAAGGCAGCAAAAGAACAGGAATGAGAGAGACAAAAAGAGAAGAAGACTGCTATTTATTTTTAGGTGATATGCGGGAAATATTGCCTGATCCTATTTCAGTGGAGACTTTTAGTTGTGTTTTGTGTGTGTGTGTGTGTTTTATTACCATTTTTATTGCTAAGGAATGCTTTCACAGGTGGATGGAAAGGAGTGAAGGGAGGATTTCTGAAGGAGGCTGAGTGGGAATTATTGATAATTGGAGAGTAAACAGAGAGCACAGCTTTGGAGATACTGTGAAAATTATTCAAAAATCTGAGGACTTTTTGAGTGAAAAATATGTAGATGTTTTCATAAAAAGTATGAATATGATAATTTCTTTAAATGGTTTCTTGTTAATTTTTAAATGTCCCTATAAAATTATCTTTATATATATGAGTTTGTCAATTTTATACTAATTTATTTCAATAGATTTGAGGTATAGAGATAAACGTGCATTCAAAATGATGCCTTAATTAAGGAAAATGCTCCAATGATGTCCTGAATTGTTTCAGATTGCAACAAATCTTGATGACATATATCACTTTATGTGTGGTACATTTTTTGGTGTTCAGCAAAAGATTTTGTTGAAAGAAAAAAGTCTGTGGGAAATAACTGTGGAATCACTTAGATACCTGACAGAAAAAGGACTTCTACAAAAAGACGCTATTAATAAGTCTGAAGAAGAGATCCAGTATAGTTTTCATATTACAAAACTGGGACGAGCTTCTTTTAAGGGTAAGAGTTTACCTAAGTTACTGAGGAAATGTGCTGGGAAAAAAATGGAAATTAAATCATTCTCTTTCTTTAAACTGGAACTGTAGTTTCATATTAATAACATTAATCTTAAAAGCTATTAGACTACTTTAGCTTTTAAAAGTTGAAAAATAGGGATGCCTGGCTGGCTCAGGCAATAGAGCATGAGACTCTTCATCTTGGGGTCATGGGTTCAAGTCCCATTTTGCGTGTAGAGTCTACTTGAAAAAAAATTCTTTTTTAGTAAATAAAAAGTTGAAAAAATGTTGGGTTTTTGGTTTGGTTTTTTGTTTTTTTTTTTTAGAGAGGGAGAGGGAGGGGCAGAAAGAGAGGGAATCTTAAGCAGGCTCTACCCCCACCATAAGTCCAACTCGTGGCTTGATCTCACAACCCTGAGATCATGACCTGAGCTGAAATCAAGAGTTGAACACTTAACCAACTGAGCCAGCCAGGCACCCTGAAAAATATTTTGAATTACAAGTAATTTAGGATATTGCAGAAGTATTTGGGAAAAAAGATGGTCATCCCGCTTCACACACCCCTCCCCTAGCAATCATACAAATCTTAATATCCTACCAAGAATAACAATTTGGTGTATGTGTTTTCAAACATTTTATGTACATTTCATTTCAATGCATAATACATACTTGTATACAAGTTTAAGATTTTTTAAGCTTTTGTTTTTAAATAAACAATCATTTGTATTGTTCCAGAACTTGCTTTTTTTGCTTAATATCTTAAAAATTGTTCCATGACAGTGAAGTTTTTTCTTAATGGCTAATCATAATTTACTTAATGAAAAATAATACATGTGTGTTGTTTAAAAAACAAAAACCTTAGATCTCAGAATGATGTAAAGGAAAATCCCATTCTCCTGTCCCATTTCCACTCTCCCAGGGCAACCACTGTTAACAATTTGATGTGTATCCTTCCATATATATTATTATGTATTTAGATAAATATGTATATGTATATTATATATGTATATGTGTATATGCATATTTGTATGTATATGTGTATAGGTTTATACACATACATTCATACACATTTATATATGTTATTTTATAGTTTATTTTTTAAGATGAAATCACAGTTGTAAGTTTTTTTTGGCAGCTTGCTTTTCTCACTTAAAATATTAGGAGCATCTTAACGTGTCAGTCCCTTTAATTCTACCTCATTTTTCTTTTACTACTATAATCACCCATAGTCTGAATACTGTAATTTAATTAACCATTCCCCTATTGATGGACATTTGCACTGTTTTTTTTTTAATTTTTCTCAATTATAAACAAAGCTGCAATGTGCATCTCTATTTATGTGTTTTTGGGTGTGTGTGGAAATGTTTCTCTTAGATTTCCAAAAACAGAGTATTTGGGTCAGAACGTACATACTTATTAAATGTTGATGTATACCATCAAAATGACCTCCAAAATAGTTGTGCTAAAATACATAAGAAGAGATTTTGGTGGGAGCATGGGTGAAATAGGTAAAGGGGATTAAGAGTACACTCATCATAATGAACACTCAGTAATGTATAGAATCGTTGAATCACTGTATTGTACACCTGAAACTAATATAACAATGTATGTTAACTATAATGGAGTTAAAAAAAAATTTAAGAGATTTTGAAGACTTTTTGCTATGTTTAGGTATAAACAAGACCTTTTTAAGATACCTTTTTCCCCCTTTGGTAATTATGAAAGTTGAAATATTTGATCTTTCTTTTAGGAGCTATAGATTTGGCTTATTGTGACATTCTCTACAGAGACTTGAAGAAAGGTCTCGAAGGACTTGTGCTCGAAAGCCTTCTTCACCTAATTTACCTAACAACTCCCTATGATATGGCTTCTCAGTGTGTCCCTGACTGGATGATATACTTCAGGCAGGTGAGAATATAAGGTTCTTCAATATAGGCTATTTTATTTATTAATGATGATGTAATTTTTGTCAAATGATTATTCACTTTTTTTCTCTACTAGTATTTGAAATTGGGCCTTTCATGTTTCGGTTTTTAAAATAGTTATATGGCAGTGGCATTTTCAGTTTGTTTAACTTAAATATTACCTTCCTATTAAATATAAACATGTTCATTATCGAAAAAATAAAGAAAGGTGCAGAAAAGAAAAGAGGATCATCCCTGGCCCCATTCCCCAAAGATAGTTACTGTTACAGTTTGGTGACCACTCCATTTTGTGTTGCCTAGAATGTGAAGAAAACCATGGAAGCGGGGTTTTTTTTTTTTGAGATTTTTAATTACATGAAAGCTCTATCAGAGCCAAGCATGATGACTAAACCCAGTGATGTTAATACCTGAGAAGGAATGTCAGTTTTATCACCAACAGGAAGGTGCAGCTGGTCCTACTTGTTACAAAACCAGGTGGTAGAGTATAGTCTATTATGATTTTACTATGAGCAGGGAAGATACATGAACACATGTTAGGCAGAAGCAGTATGCAGCTCTTAATTGCAGGAAATTAACTTTCTTTTTAATGTCATATTTTAAAATTGTAACTTAAGTTTTTAAGTGGTACTATATAATGCAGCTACTGTCAAAAGCCTTCCTTCTTCTTCCTACCCACCAGACGTATCAATATTAAACATGACCACAAAGTCCATGGAAACCATAGTCCATAGTCACAGTGCTTGTGACCATGCCTTTAAGTATTCTACTAAAATATGTTATATTTTAATAATATATTTTTAAGCCATGAAAATGTGATATCACAGGAAATACTGGATTTGGTTCAAATGGCAAATTTTTAAAAGTTACAATTTGAGGGGCACCTGGATGGCTCAGTCAGTTAAGCGTCCTACTCTTGATTTCAGCTTAGGTCATGGTCTCAGGGTCGTGAGATTGAGCCCTGTGTTGGGCTCCACACTCAGCAGGGAGTCTACTTGAGATTTTCTCTCCCTCTCCCTCTGCCCCCCCACAAGCTCACTCTCTCTCAAATAAATGAATATTTTTTTAAAAGTTACAATTTGATTTTTCTCCATGTTTACTCTTTTTAAATGTAGTTTAGCCAGCTCAGTCCAGCAGAACAAAACGTAGCTGCTCTTCTTGGAGTCTCTGAAAACTTTATTGGGAAGAAAGCATCAGGTCAAGCTATAAAAAAGGTACCATAGTCTTTTTCCCTTCCTAAATAAATTGATTTAGCAAAATTCATGCTGTAGTATCATCTCTTTTGTTGATTTGATCTTTTTGTTTCATATTTTTTTCTTTAAGTTAATATAATTCCCATTTTACCATATAAAACATGTGAGGACCAGAAATTTGGGCTTTTTTTTTAAAACAGTATTTTTGGATGGTGTGATGGCCTTTTTTTGTCTGTGTACTTTTGCATTTCTGAAACACTCTGTCATGCACATATAAGCTTCTTATCATAGGAGAAGATAAGCCTTATTAATCAATTTTTCTTAGGCTACTTATGGCTTACATTATAAAAATTGTAAAATTTTGGATGCCTGGATGGCTCAGATGGTTAAGCATCTGCCTTCAGCTCAGGTCATGATCCCAGGGTCCTGGGATCGAGTCCTGCATCAGGCTCCCTACTCCTTGGGAGCCTGCTTCTCCCTCTGCCTCTCTCTCTCTCTCTCTCTGTCTCTCATGAATAAATAAATAAAATCTTTAAAAATAAATAAATAAAATAAAATAAAAATTGTAAAATTTTATAAAATGTTTTTATGATAGTATATAATCCTGAAATAAGTTTAGTTCAAGGGAGAAAAATGTATTTTCTAGAACCTTTTTTTTTGAAGATTTTTATTTATTTATTTGACAGAGAAAGAATGAGAGACAGAGAGCATGAGAGGTAGGAGGGTCAGAGAGAGAAGCAGACTCCCTGTTGAGCAGGAAGCCCGATGCGAAACTCGATCCTGGGACTCCAGGATCATGACCTGAGCCGAAGGCAGTCGCTTAACCAACTGAGCCACTCAGGCACCCGAGAACCTTTTTTTTTTTTTTTTTAAGTAATCTCTACACCTCATGTGGGGCTCGAACTCATGACCCCAAGATCAAGAGTCACATGCTCCTCTGACTGAGCCAGCCAGGTGTGCCACCCCCCACACCTAGAAACTTTTTATTAGGCATTCTACTTGGTGTTAGAGATTCTAAGATAGGGTGGGTTTGAGGTTTTCATTGCTGTTTGTTGTTCTTAAAGAACCCCCAGTCTAGTTAGGACTTGAACTACATAAAACTGTAGAAGGTTGAGGTTGATAAATTAATACTCTTTTGTGTAATATTCTTATATTATGGTGTTTTGAAGTTTAGTCAACAAATATGAAGCAAGTGTCTAATACACTAACTTTAAGAGGAATGGAAATAGGGGAGCCTGAGTGGCTCAGTTGGTTAAGTGCCTGCCTTCGGCTCAGGTCATGATCCCCGGGTCCTGAGACTGAGCTCCATGTCAGCGGGGAGCCTGCTTCTCCCTCACCCTCTGCACCCCCCCCCAACTTGTGCTCTCTCTCTCTCTCAAATAAATAAATAAAACCTTTAAGAAAAAGAAAAATGGAAATAATTTTTTGGCAAACTTGCCTTCAAATTCCTTAGGTTAATATCATTTTCTACCTTATAATACACTTTTTTTCATTTTTCATTTTGTTGGTAATCCAATCTTTACTGAAACCTAATTGTCTTACCTGCCATTTCCCCAATATCTTTAAATTTACATAAATATTACTAATTTCATTTTTGAAAAGTGAAAGATGGTGTTTACTCACATTTGAATTGAATGATGCCCTGTCCCATGTACTGCTATATCATGAAATTATAAATGTCTATTTAGTAGTGCAGTGTTCATGTTATCACAATATTTTGATTGGGTCTTTTACCTCAGAAATGCCTATGTTGTTTAGACATTCAAAATGTTAAATAAAAGTATTTCTTAAAACAAACCTTTTATATACAACTTTAAAATAGAAAATAAAAACAAGGGCGTCTGGGTGGCTCAGATGGTTAAGCATCTGCCTTTGGCTCAGGTCATGATCTCAGGGTCCTGGGATCGAGTCCCGTATCGGGCTCCTTGCTCAGCAGGGAGCCTGCTTCTCCCTCTGCCTGCCACTCCCCCTGCTTGTACTCTCTCTCTCTCTCTCTCTCTGGCAAATAAATAAATAAATAAAATCTTGAAAAAAAGAAAAAAAACAAAATCATCTTAATTTGGAACTCATTACCAAATAATAAAACATTTACAAAATCTTTTTAGAATAATGCATCTTTTTAAACTTGAATTAGAATTTATTTTTGTTAATGAAATATAGTCAATAATGCTCAGTTGATTTAGAGAACATGATATTTACTTAAAATCAGATTTATTTCTCTACATTGAAAAAGACACTCCCATTTTTCTTTAAATATTTCTTATAAAAGATCTTGAAATTGGCATAAAGCATCTTATCCTGCCATGTAATATAATTATATCATTTTTCATGGCTTAGAAAATACATTCTAAGCAAAATCTACATTGACTCAAATTATAGTTAATAATGAAGGTGCACTAAAATTGGGAAATTAAAAAGCAATCTCTCCCTACTGGCAATTCAACTATCATGATTTTTCAGCTTAATGCTTTTTAAAAGTATCAACATGTAGAATCCATAATTCATACAGTCTTCGATATGCCACTGTAAGTTCTCACCCCGTTCTTTTACTGTCATAGGGGATATAATTTTATATTTTATACCCACTTTTTCTCCTTCCAGTTCATCTTTTCTTTCCTCTGATTTTAAGCATGAGTTACTCAGTTTCTAAGTTAGCTTGATATTGGCTATGAAATACTTTACACAAGAACTGATCACTAGATACCACAGGCAAAAACAGGTACACAGAAATTGTCAACTACAGGTAGCATTTTTCTCTTCCAGTGTTTTAACTTTGGAAACATTAATTATTTATCATGACCATGTAGAAATCATAGAATCTAATATTTACTCTTAGTTTACAATATGGACAAGCTTATTAACATACCTATCTACATAAATGCATTTGTCTAATTACATTCACAAATAAATCCAATCTATAAATACCACAGTAAATGTAGTCTTCCCAACTCCTTCCCTTCCTATATTCTTTTCCTAGGGCGACCACAACAAATTAGCTCACAAACTGCGTGTCTTAAAACAACAAAAATGTATTCTCTTGCAGTTCAGGAGGCCAAAAGTCTGAAATCAAGATGGCTCCTTCTGGAGGCTCTGAGGAAGAAAACATCTTGCCTCTCTCTTAGCTTTTGGTGCTTGCTGGCAGTCTTTGGTGTTCCTTGGCTTATAAATGCATCCCTACAGTGTCTCCATTGGACATTGCCATCTCCACATTGCTTCTTATGTGTGTCACTCTGTGTCCTCTCCTCTTACAAAGACACCAGTCACTGAATAAAGAGGCCTAAAGGGTCTACTCTACACGCAAGATGATTTCATCTCACGATCTTTAACTAACTACATCTGCAAAGATCCTATTTCCAAATAATGTCACATTCACAGGTACCACCGGTTAGGAGTGAAACATCTTTTTGTGGGGGCAGACATGATTCAACCCACTACAGCTTCCCCTGTAGAAGGAAGTTTAAACTGGAAATAATTTGGCATATTTTCTTTTTTTTATACTTGGAAAAATGATAATCTGAATTAATCTAAAATACATATGGTAGAACTTAGTTTTATTTCTGTGGAATCATTCTATTCTGGCTTTCCTATAGTATAACTTCGTTCATATTACCTTTGGTCCAATTTCAATATAATGTACATTTTTAGCAGGTCCAGTACATAAATTCATTTGTTTGTGTCTTTCTAGAAGGTGGACAAGGACATTGTCAACAGACTATACCTGTCTTTTGTTCTTTATACCCTGCTCAAAGAGACCAACATTTGGAGTGTGTCTGAAAAATTTAATATGCCTCGAGGCTATATACAAAGCCTTCTTACTGGAGCTGCCTCATTCTCCTCTTGTGTGCTACATTTCTGTGAGGTAATTCCATTAACTACACATGCCTTGTGCATCTTTTTGTTTTAACTGCTACTAAACTTGTAAACCAGTTAGTCATTATTTCCTCATTGTTGACTTGTTCTATTAATGCAAAGCACTCAAACCTTATTTAAAATATATTTGTTTTTATCTGCTTATAAAAGTCCTATGTACTAACTTATGGTAAAGATACAAAAATGACAGACTCACCTAAAATATATAGCAAGGAGGTAGAAAGCACCTACTTATCCCCACTCTTAGAACCACCATTAATAGTTACAAGTATTTGGAATCGACTCTTAAAACAACAATTCTCCATCGATGTAGATTGTGTGAGAGTATCTTTCTCATGGTGATAACCATGGAAAGTGTTTGATTAATGCATCACCAATACCCAGCAGCTACCTTGTCACTCACTACTTGGGCCCATGCTCTCATGATCACCACAGTGTTTTGCCATTTTTGAATCCAGTGTCTGGCAACTGCTTTAGGTTTCTATGTCAGATGTTTAGCTTATAAAATAACTCAAGAAGAAAACTTAATTTTGGCCATATGCATTTGGAATGGATTTGTGTAAGACTTTACTAATGTCTTTACTAAAAGAAGCTTTCAGAGTTTCCTTAAATAACATAATAAAGCTTACCAGACTTTTCTACTCAGACAGTTTTGGGGATGAATGTATAATATAAGCCTTTTTTGGCTGCATTTAAATTTCTTCTAATTGAGTAGTGGAATAATCCTTTCCATATTTGTTTCTATACTCAATTTTTTAAAAAACGTTTTTCTCACATGAATTGTTTTTAAATTTGAATCTTCATTTTCCCTATCTTAAATTTCCATATTCTATATATGTATATGGCACTTAATTCTATCATATGTACTTAATGGGTAAATAATCCAAAATACTTGACTTTGGGTTGAATGATAATTATTTTAGCAAATTCACATTTCTTCATATCTCCTACTTATGCTAAGTTTTAAATATTAGCTTACATTCCCTAATCATGTGCTGCTAGCTAAGCAGAAGACAAAATTTATAGGTAATAAGAAGCTAGCTTTTAAAATGTATTTTCTTAAGTTTTCTGTGTTTGTTTTTCTTCATATTTAAAGATACTTCCCCTAAAATTCTATCCCTTTGTTTTACTTAGGACTATAAGGATTTCAGCCTTTTAGACTTGTTCAAGTAAAAGAAACTATATTGAATTTGAAAAACAACTATAATTTGATGGTTGTTCCTAGAAACAAGCTACCTGACAACTTGTGCTCTCATGAGTGTATTTTCAGTATTTTAAAGTGTTTTTTTCTTCTTAAAAAGCTACATAAGTCATATGAAATAGTACATCGTGTTAGCTAAGATGGCTTTAACTACAAGTAATAGAAAAACCCCACAGAAGTTTAAACAATAAGGAACAAAGATGATCATGTGGAACAGGAAAGCTAGAGCTAAGGCTGTTCAGGGTTGATGGATTCATCGTTCTGGTCAAGGTTTTCTTCTCTTTACTCTTTACTCTTTTCTTCTCTTTACTCTTCATCTTTAGTGCATTGGCTGCTTTCCTAGTGGTCACAAAATAGCTGGCTAACGCTCTTCCATATATCACGTATGCTCACAGTGACACCCAAAGGTTAGAAAGCGACTTAAAAAAAAAAAAAAAGACTACTACAGAAAATTTCAAACATAAAATAAGACAAAATAATATAATAAATGCCCATTTACCCACCCACCTTTAACAGTTATTGACCGATGGCTTCCAATATTGTTATTGTCTTAAATATTGCTTCTAATATTTTTGTTGTTTTAAATATTGCTGCATCTTGTATTGGAATCCTTCCACATGTAATATTTTGTCTTCAGGATAAATTCCCAGAGGTGGGAACTGTTTTCAATTATTTGGGAAAGAAAAACTATGCATTCACTTGCTGGTGTTTTGATAAAAAAATGAATAGAACTCTTCTCACTGGCTTATTTTTCAATTTTCAGTCTTCTTCCTCATCCCAAAACCAGTTTGTCAAATTCCTCAGTCTCTGCCCTTGTTTCCTTGTAATAATTTTGTGTGGAATTATTGTTCATCTCTGGCTTAACCAAGTTTCAGAACTTACATCGGGGAACACCCTCTCTGAGCCCCCTACCAAGCCAACCAAACTTTGAAATAACTTACCAGATTTAACTTCTGTACATTTCTTTGTGTTCTGCAGGAACTTGAGGAGTTTTGGGTTTATAGAGCCCTTTTGGGAGAACTCACCAAGAAGTTGACTTACTGTGTAAAGGCAGAGCTAATTCCTCTCATGGAAGTGACTGGAGTTTTAGAGGTTAGTAGCTTCCCAGTTTCCCAACTGAGGTGATTTCAACTAACAGAAAAATCAGGTTTTACTATTTTCTGATGTCTTATCACAAGGTCAGTAACAACAGCCTTATTCCTCATTGGTCATGAGAGAGTGTATTTTTGTTGTTGTTTTCCTCTTTAAATAAATTGTTATCATGGCCTCCCAGAAGTCCCCTCTAAATCTGGATAAGTCTTGATGAAAAAAAAAATCACGCTTGTGAAAAAACATAACAGTAGGGATAAAAGTGAGACTCCCCAAGTATATGTGTTCTACCATTCATCCTTAGCGTCTCTTCCTTCCTCCACTCCAATGAAGAATTACCTTCTGAAAGGTTAAACTCAGTGGTTGTTTCAGGAAGTGGTGATTTGGGGGCAACAAGGCTTATTTCCACTTCCTAAGAGAGTGAGAAGAAAGTATCCTCACCTGGTTTCTCAGCTTTCTTTTTTTAGCCAACTGTTGATTTCAGCTTTTTCTGTTATTCAGTCCTTCAATCAGAAGCATTCTTCTGCCTGAGAACACACACACACCCCAGCAGTTCCCTGAGTAGATGGTGAAAACATTAAGGATATTGGACTGGAACATCTTGATTGGGCATCTAAAATAATACCCGTCACCTGAGTGCCTTAATGGATTTCTCACTCCTGATTGCAACACACATCGATTAACTTGAGCTGCACAGAAAGCTGTCTTGCAGTCAGATTGGAACCACCCAAATTCGTCTTTTAAAATTTCTCAGGATTCGGATGTGTTATCTCTTCGTGTTTATTATTACCTTAGTCTGTTTCTGTCTCTTGCATGTGAAAGTTTTCCCTTTAGTGAGACACTTGATTATTTTTTCCTAATCCCAAATTCTGACCCTGCTGATTTGTGTACTACCTTTCAGGGTCGAGCAAAACAGTTATATAACGCAGGCTACAAAAGTCTGATGCACTTAGCTAATGCAAATCCTGAAGTGTTAATAAGGACCCTTGATCATTTATCAAGACGCCAGGCCAAGCAAATTGTTTCATCAGCAAAGGTAAGCCAACAAACCATTTTTTACCCTTCATGATATTTTGTAGTGTTGTCTCCTTATACTTTGGACATAAAAGCAAAAACATCTAACTATAGACACAAAAGTGTATACTCACAATGCGTGGATAAAATAGGGCATCTGTTACAGTACAAGGCTGGCTAGAAAGAGAAAAAGCACCTCCTAAAAATTAGGCCGTCTTAAGAGTCCCCTGAAGTGCAGGGAACTCTGGAACTCAAGGAATCCCGCCTCCTCACGGTCTTCACAGAGGGCCTTTCCTCAGCACCCCCGACCTCTGGGCTGCCCACCTTTGTGTGCCTTCACTCACGTGGAGCTCACAGCCTCGAACATTAGGTAGTTCTAGTTTTGGACACCCTCAGTGTTCCAAAAAGCACCCCAGTAAACTGTTGCCTTCTTACAGCGTCCACCGTTAAATTGTAAGTACTACCGTCTAGAGCTAGCCTGTTTTCCTTGTTCCTATGGTAGTTTTTCACATACTTGGAAACGGCTCGCTGTGTCTCCGAGCGCTTCTCTTTTCTGTTTCTTTGACCCGTAGTAAATAATCTCGTTTTAGGCGATTCACTGTCCTAGTTGCCCTTTTCTAGATGTGGGCCCATTTGTCTTCTTGACCCGTGCCCGTCATTATTGGATTGTCTTCCTTTTGGGGTATATCTGTCAGGTTCTAACTCTTAGGAACAGAAAGCACACAACAATGTGAAGAGGAAAGTTTAATATAAAGAATTAGTAACTAGGAACAAAGGTTATTAGTCGGCTTCTAAGGGGTAAACAGAACTTCAGCAACCGCAGGAAGGAATAATGCGAAGAGCGTCCGCCCTCCCCCCACACCACCCCCTGTGGGTGGGCTTCGTACTTCACCCGAGAGCGGGCGGCTGTGGCTCAACAGACAGCGGATAAGTTCCTTGTGTCGCAGCCGAGGCTTGAAGCAAGAAGCTGCCCACCAGGATGCTGACAGAACTGCCAGGAAGCTCCCTGGAGTGTGCTATGGAACTTGCTTGGAAGCTACTAGCTTGAGCACCCACGGAACTTGCTGGAAAGCTGTCTGCAGGGATGCTGTTGAAACTCACTGTAATGCGGGCCACCGCATCAGCATACCAGACTAGCGCTGCAGGAGCCCTAAGAAAAAGACACACCAAAACCGGGAGAAGCCCCTTCTCCTGCGGTGCCTCCAGGGCCCTCTACTGACCAAGCTGGGTATTGTACCCGCGGGCGAAGGAGAAGTGTTTCCAGGATCCAGCTCTGGTATCTGTCTCCAGCAGGACGACGAGGGATGGATGGATTTGGAGCTGAGAAACAATAAAATTAATAACTAGTTCTCTCTTTGTTTGAATAACTAGCACTCTTGCACAAAATATTCCGTGTTCAGCTTGCCTTAGTCATGGAACCAGCCGTTTTTCCAAAGAGCCCTAATTCTTTCTGGTGAGGAAACCCAAGTTTGAGGGGTTAAGTATGCTCACAACGAGAGAGATATCATTGTTTCTAGGTTCTCTAAGCAGAGAGAGCCTGTATAAGCCTGTATATTTTTCTGTACTTACATATAAATTATTAAAGGCCATGAACTCATACTGATAACTCCAATTCTAATTTTTCCAGGTACATACTGCTGCATAACAAAGTTTTACATCAAAATTTAGTGGTTTAAAACAGCTCTTTTATTTTGCTTATGTTTTGGTGGATTAGGAATTCTGGAAAGGTTTAGCTGTGTGATTCTTACTTGGAGTCTCATGCAATTACAGTCAGATTTTGACTGGGGCTATAGTCATCTCAAGGCTTGACTGAATTGGATATCCAAGATGGTTCACTCACATGAAAATTGGCTGCTACTTAGGGCTTTCAACTAGAGCAACTACATATGGCCTTTCCATGGGGCTTGGGTTTCTTATGGCATGGCAGCTCAGTTTCAAGAGGAAATGTCCAGCGAGTGGACATTTTGAGAGATCGAGGCAGAAAAGGCAGGAAATATTCTGAACTAACCTCAGAAGTTAAGTAGTGTCACTAGAAGGCCATTAAGATCAGCCCAGATCTAAAGGAAGAGGAATTAGACCCCACCTCTACATGAGGGAAGTGCCAAATAATTTGCAGTCATCTGTAATGTCTGCCCTCTGGTCACAGATTATTTACATTCCTCCCACATGCAAAATTACTCATCCCTAAAAGATTTATCCCTTTATGGCTTCACACTCAGGCTCAAGGTCCAGTATTTCTTCTAAATCAAGCCTAGGTGCAGGTGATGCTCCTTGAGTACAATTTCACAGATATATTCCTCTCACTCTGAAGATCTGTGAACTAAAGAGATACAGATAACAATGGTGAACAGACACAGGATAACCACAGTAAACTCCCATTCAAGAAGAGGGAATATGTGTGGTACACAGAAGCAATTCTGATATCCAGCCAGGCATATGTGGCCAGTTCCTTGATTAGGACTTAATTCTCCCTGGGAATGATTCTTCCTGGCTTTGAATTCCCTCATCTGAATCCTTCTTTCTTTCCCATAAGTAATGGCCCTTGTTTGCAGCTGGGTAGCTTTCTCAGTCTTTTCCCTGTCCAGAGAAGTTCAAGCATTCAAAGGTTCTTTTTATTTTGTATCATCTCTGTCCCCTTTTATTCAATCTGGTATAATTTCTTTTAAAATATTATGTGTTTCTTATTTATCTATAGCTTAGGTTTCTTTCTTTCTTTTTTTTTTTTTTAAGTAAGCTCTGTGCTCAGTGTATGGCTTGAACTCATGACCCCAAGATCAAGAGTTGCAGGCCCTACCAGCTGAGCCAGCCAGCCAGCCAGCCATCCCTAGCTTGGGTTTCTTACAGCATGGTGCTGGGATATGCAAGGGAGCATTCAAGAGATCTTGGAATGGTCTCATTCCAAGAAACCAATGCAGAAACTGTAGTTTCTTTTGACAGACCCCTGAAAATCAGGCACTATCATTTCCACTACATTCTGTTAGTTACAAGTAAATCACAGGTTCAAGAGAAGACTTAGATCCCATCCATCAATGTAAACATCAAAGAATTTTCAGTCACCTTTAATGCACACTGATCCCACACTACAGGGCTCACTGTAGTCTTTACCTCTTCTCATATTTTTAAGTCCTTTCTCCAATAGTGAGAAACCCAGCTCATGTCTTCATCAACATAGTCATCTATTTTGCTCAATCCTAGAATGCACTGAAAATAATTTCTGAATTGTTAAAGCATACTATTGCAAAAAAAACTAAGGAGTTCAGTATTATTTACAGCTCTTTTTGTCTTTAGTCTGAGAATATATAATTGAAATAATGTGTTCAAATGTTACTTTTCTAAAAAATCTGCTTCACTGTGGTTATATAATTCATTTGAAGAGCAGTTAGAGTCTGTTTGTGTTCCATTTTAGTTCCCCCCATCCTTATGAATTTTTTTTTAGTATGTAAAACATGAACATATTTTCTTTATTTTAAATTGAAATAGTTTACTAGGATATCTTTATTTTCTTTTATTTCCGGAAGTTTCCTTGGATTGTAGTTTTATTTTTTTTTAATTTGTGTATTTGAGAGAGAGAAAGCACACACATATGCACATGTGAGTTGGGGGGTGCAGAGGGAGAGAATCTCAAGCAGACTCCCCACTGAGCATGGAACCCAACCCCAGGCTCGATCCCATGACCCATGAGATCACGATCTGCTCTGAAGCCAAGAGTCAGATGCTCAACTGACCAAGCCACCCAGGCACCCTAGATTGTAGGTTTACATATTCAATATGATCCGCTGTTTGATTTTTTTTCTTTCTTAGCAACTCAATTATATGTATGTTGAATCTTCTTTGCCCATTTTCCATTTCAATCTCTCTGGCCCTTTTTACTTCTCTCTTTTTTATTTATTTATTTATTTATCTATTTATTTATTTATTTATTTGAGAGAGTACAGGTAGGGGGGCAGAAGGAGAGGGAGCGAAACTCTAAGCAGACTCTGCACTCAGCGCAGAGCCCAATGCAGGGCTTGATCTCAGGTTCCTGAGATCACAACCTGAGCCAGATGCTTAACCAACTCTGCCATCCAGCCGCCCTTTTACTTCTTTATTTATTTCATTTTCTTTATCTTGTTTTCTTGCCCCACCCCTGTTCCTGCTCCCATTACCCTAATTAAGTTTTATTGTAATCTATTCTTCTTTGATCACTTTGTTGGTTTTTATTTCTAATATGATTTTGCCTGTTTCTTCTAATTCTCGCCTGAGCTTACTCAACTTTTATTTCATTTCTTCCTGTTCTGGGTCCATTTCTGTTCTTAGTTTGGGACTTATTGAGGATGTGTTTTTCCCCCATATCTCCAGATGTTTATTTGAGAATATTTAATTCGGTTTGGAATGTTGCATCACAATTTTTCTGCTTCATAGTTTGCTTTCAGAAGAATAAATTTTTATGAGCTGGAGAGCTTTGATTCTCATTTTCTGTTTCCTTTTATATAGTAATGTAGTATAATAAGAACTGCTTATGCCCCTGCATTTCTCAGACAGAGATGGCCATCTGGAGTGGCTGATGAGAATTCTAGTTCAAGAGTCTCTCTTCCGTCAGTGTAGCAAAGGATAGTTTGGGGTGGGAGAGGAGTGCAAAGAAAAGTGTGTTCTTTGATTTTTTTTTAATTTCCTTTTGTCCTATAGGATCTGAAATTTTACCCTTTTATTTCTTTTTCCACTCCCTGCTCAGCCTGAGGGGCTCCTCTCCCTTTTTACTTGTCTTCTCCCCCAGAGGCATTACCTTTCCAAGACTGCCTTCTAGAGGTTCATGCACTTTAAATCCCTTCTTATAGACAGTGCTTCCATCTACCAAGAGTCTTTTCTCAGTATTTTTATACTTGGGGTAGCCTTTCTCTCTCTGGAGGTGATTGTATTTAATCTAAGACCTGTTTCCCTCTTCTCCTTCCCATGTATTTTTTTCTCAATCTCACATTGATCTCTGCAACCCCTTGGAGTGGGAGCTTGAGAAATGGTTCTGCTGGAAATTGGCAGGTATTTGTACTATGATATGAAGGTGATGGTGTTCTCTGTATTCTAGTAATGCTGGCCCCGTGCAGTGTACTTGCTGTTCTCGTTGATCTGTATAGTTTTTGGAGGATGCATTGGGAGATTAGTTTTACTTGGTCACCATTACCTCAGCTACTGGAAAGCTTGCCTCATTGCATTTTAATCTCTTCTATTTATAATGCTATGTAATGCTATGCTTTATGTCAAATGGATAGAGTGGGTTTTTCACTTTCATTTTGTATCCTATGATTTTTTTTTCTCTATGTGATTTTGCTGAACTTTTTGTTATAAAACTTATGTAACAGAAGTTATGTACATACTGCACCCCAATATACACAACACCCATTTGCAGCAAACACCAAAACTGTGCTTCTGGTTTTTTGTTTTTTGATTTTAAAGTTTATTTTTTTAGTGATCCCTACACCCACTGTGGAGATTGAACTCACAACCCTGAGCCCAAGAGACTCTACCAATTCAGCCAGCCAGGCACCCCTATTTCCAGTTTTTACAAGCAAGAGGGAAAATCATTACTCGGCAAATATTCCTTGGCATCTACTATGAGCCATATTCAGAAATACTTTCTTGACTCATTATGTTTCTTTGGAAATTAGCCATGTTAATTTTAGGAGCTTGAATAAAACTTTTCTTTGAAACACTGATAGGTTTTTAAAAGATAGCATACTAAACTTTGAGGAATAATAAAAAGCGCATATAAAGGATAACATTTTCAAGAGCTAATTAAATTTTTGCAAAATTGCCTTAAATTTTATAGATCAAAAGTTAATTTTTAAGTGGCTGAGTCTTCAATAAAACACATCTTTGAGAGTGATAAAGCTCCTTTATTTTTGGGATTCCAAATGCAGTGATCAGCTAAAATGGCTTTAGCTAAATGCTGCAGTTTCATTGACTATAATCACTTGTACTTAAATGGCTATTTTTCAGTCTCATTATTAGTTTTAATGCTTACATCGCTGGTGTGTAAGGGTTCAAGGATCTAGTAGGCGGTGGTAAAAATGGTAGCAGTTCCTGGCAATGCATATTTTGGCCTCATGTCTTGATGTCTTTATTGTAGATGCTGTTGCATGAAAAAGCAGAGGCTTTACAAGAGGAAGTGGAAGAGTTGCTGAGGTTGCCTCCTGATTTCCCCAGTATTGAGGTCTCTGCCACTGAAAAGGCATGAAGCTGTCTGACAAGCATTTTCAAACAGGAATGATTTATTGCACCTATTTTTCAATTAAATATTCCCTATAATTTATAAATAAAAAAATACATTTTAATTATACATGAAGAACTGTGGATGATGTCTTAAATATACCTCTCACCCTTCCCACTAATAATCCATCGTCTTCAGTACTTGCACATTATTTCTCTGCTCAAAAATCTAGTGTCCACCACAAAATGCGATCCAACTCCCTCAACATATCTCCAGCCTACCTTTGCAGCCAGACCTTTTATTATTCTCTTATACATTTTTTTCATCAAACTAGACTATTTGAAATCCCAGAATTTTCCCTGGGATTTCCAAACCCTTCATTTCCTAATTGTTTTATGCTATCCCCAGTGCAGGAAAAATTATCTTTAAAATGTACTATATGGGTGCACTCGGGTGGCCTAGTTGCTTGATCGTCCAACTCTTGATTTTGGCTCGGGTCGTAATCTTAGGGTCGTGAGATCAAGCCCTGCGTCGGGCTCCATGTTCAGCATGGAGTCGGCTTGAGATAATCTCTCTCCTCTCTCCCTCTGTCCTTTTCCCCACTCACTCATGCATGCACACACACACACACACACACACTCTCTCTCTCTCTCTCTCTCTCTCTCTCTCTCTCTCTCAAGTAAATAAATAAAAAATCTTTTTAAAAAATGTACTATATGCTTCAAATTCTCAAATACTGTCTCCCCTATGACATTGTCCACGTACATCCTCATCCCCACCCCACACATGGGTTCTTCCCCTCCTGTAACTATTCGGAGCCCTTTTCATTATGCCCATGTCTTTTCTCATACCGGTAATTTGAAATCTCCTGGAGGGCCGAGACCTTTTTTATCATCTTCGTATGCCACATGGCACTTAGCCCAGTCCATCACACAAAGTAGGGACCTGTGCAAAGAATGAATATGACCCAAATTAACAATTCAAAGATTCTCTTTAAACACAACTTAAATATTGCCTCTCCCCCATCCTTTTTAGATTTATAGCTCAAATATACACGGCTAGTTATCCATAGGTAAAAAGGTAATAACTAGGGGCGCCTGGGTGGCTCAGTTGGTTAGGCGACTGCCTTCGGCTCAGGTCATGATCCTGGAGTCCGGGGATCGAGTCCCGCATCGGGCTTCCTGCTCGGCGGGGAGTCTGCTTCTCCCTCTGACCCTCCCCCCTCTCATGCTCTCTCTCTCTCTATCTCATTCTGTCTCTCAAATAAATAAATAAAATCTTTAAAGAAAAAAAAGGTAATAACTAGCAATGTTTTTGAATGCTGGACTGACTGGAAGTTTTACTCACCTGTCTGAGATATCCACTGGAAACATTGCAAAAAGATCCACAGTCTAAGTTCTTCGTGCCTTAACATTTTAGACTACACTATTATAACTGTCATTTACCTGGTAATTTCTATGTGCCAAGTACTGTTGTAAGTCTTTCATGTGACTAATTTAATCCTTACGACAACACTGTAGGGCCCATACTATTATTATTTCCATTTTACAGATGAGTAAACTGAGACACAGAGAAAGTAAAATAACTTTCCTAAAGTCATGTACAAGTTAGTTGCAGAGCAGGAATTCAGACCCAGGCTCTCCCATCTAAAGTGTGTGCACTTAACATTCATACAGTATTGTCTTAGTAGAATCCGCCCATTTTTTCCCCTCCTAAGTGTCCCTTTCCCCTGGCCTTGATCTTATCCCTAGCATCACATCTCATTCATTGACACTCTGCCCGTCATGTGAGCCAAAGTATGGCATCCAATGTCTTAGTAAAACCTTGGGTTTCACTGCACGTATTGCACTTGCTGCAGCTAAAAAGGTTGTGAAAGAGCCGCTGTCTAGCCAGCTGGCCGCTCCGGCCCAGCCACTGAGGTGTGCTCACAGTGGCTCATAGTCCAGCCTTTGTGTTTTTTTAAATCTAGAAACCCCAGTTTCATTAGTCTGTCCAAGCAAGCAAGCCTGAAGGTAAGCCCTGATTCTTGCTAATTAATTTGTAAGAAACTGAGTAGTAACCTCAATTTAATTTATTCTTATTTATTTTTAATTGAAGTATAGTTGACCAATTTAAGATTAGAGATGGCAAGATTGGGGAGGGGGCTACCTTTACAGAAACCAAAATAGCTATATCAGCAGTCCAGGACAATTTCCCCCTGCCCTCAATCAAGGTTTCTCCAGGTCAATTCAACTAAAAGGCAATATGAAGTGTAATGATGGGGGGTTAGCCCTAAAAGATTTTAAAATATAAAGAAATGGAAACACTCCGGCTCTAGAGAAGAAGGGAAAAGTAGATCAGTGGGGACCGGGTGAAAATAAAAATAGACTCAAATACATTTAAGAATTTAATATATAAGAAACGTTTTTCCAGTTCAGGTGACAGAAATCCCTGTATATCTAGTTTACACAAAAAGGAGTATTTAGTGACTGCATTCTCAAGCCACAGCGGGGATAGAACTGGCCTGAGGACGACCAGAACCAGAGACTCAGTACCACGGGGACTTGCCACCTCTTCTTCTTCAGGTGACTCTGGACTTCCTTATAGCTTCAAGATCCAAGCAAAAAGAGCTCTCTGCTGCCAACTCCGGGTGGAAAAGTCCCTGGGAGGGATTCTAATTGGTCCTTTGCCCACCCCTGTGGCCAGGGTGTAGTGTTTTGGTTTTGTTTCCATTTTCTCAGAAGTCTCAGGGAGAAGGGATGGGAGGCAGAGAAATCAAGAGCTAGTATAGGCTACCCTCAGGTCCCAGTGGGTAAGAGCAGTAACTTGGTGAATCGAACTGGAACAAATGGCCACCTTATGATTGATTTAGAAAAACAGTAAGCTGAATTTCTACCCATGTCCTTAAACTAGATTAAATTTTAAGTAAATGAAAAGATTTGAATGTGGAGTCTTTGATGGTGTCATCTGACTAGGCTGAAGGTGCCAGACTGTACCTGCAGGGCCTTTACATCAGGCTGGAAAATGTTAAAATTTCAGCAATTCCAATGTGTTGTCCAGTTTTCCTTTTAATTTTTATGTTTTGGGGTCGGCGGCCAGGGGAAGCTATGAACCAGCTCAACCATTTCTAGGATGCTTAACTTCCCCAAGGTCTTTCGAATGTCCTTTTGATGTGTGCTGTCAGCTTCAACCATCACCACCACCAAAAAAAAAAGACTTTTCTATTAGGTAGGTCAAAGTTTTGGTCAAGTTTAAATCTTTTCAAACCCAGCTGCCCTCTCAACAAATATCTAAACTGATATTTTTTTCAGGAAGGACTAATACAAGGCTCTCTTTGGCTTTATGCTTCCATGTGTAAGAACCTTCCCACAAAAGAATCGCTGAAGCTTTTGAACTACATCCCATTATGACAAAGGAAACACCAAGGATATGTAAGCATTATTATACTTGGTTTTCTTCGACAATTTCCAGTCATTTATAATTACATTGATAAATATATATTTTCTTTGGTAACTCTTAATGGAAATAAGGATGACAAGAACCTATCATTTATTGAGGGTTTTGTCACGTGCTGGCACTACTAAACATTGTCGATGTGTTATCTAGATAATTCCTTTCCACCATCTGAGGTATACGTTATTTTTGACTCTAAATGTTACAAACAAAGAAAGTGTGGCTTGCCCTGGATCACCCCATTAAGTAACAGAGCTTCACACCTGGATCATGCTGATAATTCTTTTTTTTTATCATTGTTGTTGTGTTTATTTACATTATGAGCTACCCTACAAGTGTTTGGGAAGAAGTTGATCAAGATTGCACACTGAGGGCGCCTGGGTGGCTCAGATGGTTAAGTGTCTGCCTTCGGCTCAGGTCATGATCCCAGGGTCCTGGGATCGAGTCCCGCATCGGGCTCCCTGCTCAGTGCAGAGCCTGCTTCTCCCTCTCCCTCTGCCATTCCCTCTGCTGTGCTCTTCTCTCTAACTCTCTGTCAAATAAATAAATAAAACCTTTAAAAAAAAAAAAGATTACACACTGAGCATATAATATATTTATATGCCTAAAATCCCGTCAAATGATAAAAAATAAAAATTTGATGTGATAAATTAGACACTTCATTTCCTTCATTTTGCATTTTAAAAATAGTCTTTTGAGTAAATCGTTACTCAAGTGATATGTGACCATGTGGAGTACTTGAAGATGTGGTCATTGTCTTTCAGGAGAATGAAAGTATGTAATGTGTAAAAACTTTGCTATGTAGAATTATAATTGTCACTCTAGAAGGAATGAGTGGTTTTGCTGTAGCTGAACCAAACATGTTAGATGAGATACATGCACAAAGACTGCAGGAGAAGCAGTCTAAACAAAACAAATGAAATTGTCAGCCCAAGTTAGTACACTGGTATATCTGGTGTTTAAAATTTGGTACATTCCACCTTCAAGTGTATGCTTTGTTTCTTCTGAGTATTTTTTTCTAAGTTTTTTTTAAGGATTTTGTTGATTTGAGAGAAAGAGAGTGTGCACCAGGAGGAGGGAGGGGCAAAGGGAGAGGGAGAAGCAGGGAGCCCCGGTGGGGCTCGATCCCAGGACCCTGGGATCATGACCTGAGTGGAAGGCAGATGCTTAACTAACTAAGCCACCCAGGCACCCCGTTTCTCCTGAGTATTTTAAATAATTAACCTGTTTTTGTTGTTTTAAGAATTTTGACTCGGGGTGCCTGGGGGGCTCAGTCGGTTAAGCGGCTGCCTTCGGCTCAGGTCATGATCCCAGGGTCCTGGGATCGAGCCCCGCATCGGGCTCCCTGCTCGGCGGGAAGTCTGCTTCTCCCTCTTCCTCTGCCTCTCCGCCTGCTTGTGAACTCTTTCTCTCTTTCTCTGTCAAATAAATAAATAAAATCTTTAAAAAAAAAAAGAATTTTGACTCAAATACTGTATGTTTTCACATACATGTGGAATCTAAATAAGCCAAACTCATAGAAACAGAGTAGATTGGTGTTTTGCCAGAGGCTGGAATGGGAGAGTAGGGGGGGTGGGGAGATTTTGGTCAAAGGGCACAAACTTCCAGTTATAAGACTAATAAGTTCTGGGGATCTGTGTATAGTACGGTGCCTATAGTTAACAGTATGGTATTATATACTCGAAAGTTGATAACAGAGTGCATCTTAAATGCTGTCACTACACACAAAAAATAATTATGTGAGAGGTTGGAGATACTAACTTTATTGTGGTAATCATTTTGCAATATATATATATATATATATATATATATATATATATATATATATTTCAAGTCTTCAGGTTGTACACCTTACATTTACATATGTTATATATCAATAATACCTCATTACAGCTGGGAAAAAATTTTTAAGTCAAATGTGTATGATATCTGGTATGGTGGACAGAATTAACACCCCACTACCCTACTCCAAAGATCCCTACCTCCTAATCTTTGGAAAGTATAAATATGTCATGCTACATGGCAAGGGGGAATTAGCATTGTAGATGGAGTCAAGGTTGCCAGTCAGCCGACCTGGGGAAGGAGAGATTATCCTGAATTATCTAGGTGGCTCCATTGTAATCACAAAGGTCCATATAAAGGAAAGAGGGAGTCAGGAGAATCAGAGTCAGTTAGATGATATGATGTAAGAGACTCAACCAGCCATTGCTGGCTTTGAGGGTGGAAGGGGGCCTCAAGCCAAGGAATGCAGGCAGCCTCTGGAAGCTGGAAAAAGCAAAGGAACAGATTTTTCTCCTACAGCCTCAGGAGAGAACTCAGCTCTGCTGACACCTGTTTGCCTACTGAGACCCTCTTGAGACTTCTGACCTTCAGAACTGTAAAATAATAGAATTGTGTTGTTTTAAGCCAGTGGTTTGTTGGTGATTTGTTCAGCAATAGGAAACTGATAAATCTGAAAATAGCATGGAACACAATTGGAAAACCGCCATCCTAGAGGACTCCTTGTGGATCACAGCATATGAACAATCTAAGTTAAATGTGTTATGCCCGTTGAAAGGATGATTTTATATTCCTGAAAACTGTAGAAATTAACTGCGACAAATGCCTACCATTTCTTTAAAGATTTATTTATTTATTTGAGAGAGCGAGAGAGTGGTGGGGAGGGCCAGAGGGAGAGGGAGAGAGAGTCCCAAGCAAACTCCATGCTGAGGGCAGACTGTGGCAAGGGGCTCTATCCCACAACCACGAGACCATGACCAGAACTGAAACCAAGAGTTGGATGCTCAACCAACTACACCACCCATGCGCCCTGCCTACCATTTTTATTAATTGCACTTTTCTCCAGTGAAAAGATTTTTTTTTTTACTTATTCTGTTAACAGCAGCTTAAGTAGAATGTAAAAGTCCTACCCCTGGTTGATTAAAAAAAAAACAACAAAAACCATACAATTACCATGGACACTGGAAGCTTCAATCCCTCACTCTGAGGAGTTTTACAAGCCATCTAGTCTATGAAATTTCCCCATACCTTTTTTTTTTCCTCTCTTAAATGAGCATAAAGTGTGTTATAATAATAAAGATATCTGTGTAAAACTATGAAAATGTGGGCCAACAGCAAGGGAAGTATAAAGAACTCGTTGTTATAATGCTGTACACTAAACGATTTGTTCCTTGTGGTAAAATATAATATTGTCTGATCACACACAAAATTGGAGGAAATCCACAGGCAGTAGCCTGACTCCTCACTCTGTATAAAGTGCAGTAACACCACTTGGATTCTGAATAAATTTGTAAGCACTCTGAGCATTAGGATAACAGCCTGTTGCCCATCCTAGAAATGATGAAGGAATTCAACATCATTTTGTTGAAATTTGCCAAAGCTGTTTGAAAGCTCCATGAAAATATCTAAATGCATTTTACTGAAGGTTTTGGATATACTTAGCCTGATGCTTGATACTGATGGAAAACAAAAGGTGGGATATTTGGTTCTTGTTTCCTGCATGGTTACATGAACGATGAGCCACTGATGTAACAGATGAAAGAGGGTATGAAAGACCAGTGCTCATAGACACTACAGAGAGAGAAGTGGGAGGTGGAGTTTTTGAGAGAGACCTGGTGGAAGAGGTCAGCCGTGAACTAAATGCTAACAGGGCAGGGTAACTGGGAATGTCTGAGATAGAAAGGGAGGAGGACATCTGGAGGAGGGCAGACATGAAGGTAGTCTTCTAGCTAAGGTAAACAAATTGAAGGCTATATCCCACACCATCTGGATATTTGAGCTCTTAAAACAGTAATGAGAAGCCAAAACAATAACAACAAACAAACAAACAAAGCTGCAGCAAATGGTTAGTACTCTCTACTTTCTAATCTGGTGTCCCTCGTGATCAGTGAGAGGCACTGATGACACCTGACCGAGGTGCGCACATGTGGCCATCATGTGGACAGAGCCATGTGGAGATCAAGTTCATAACCTCAGCCTTGTTAACACTGTTATCTGTGTAAACTAACCTTTGCTCCCTAGGGCAGATACAAAATGTGGATTTGGCCTTTGTCAAAGATAAGCTGGACACCAGTTAGAGTGGCAAGGATAGACTTTATTCAGTAATAACTACTGCAGTGGGGAAGAGGGTCCAGTGTGACCAGAGCTCAACTTCTATCCATGAAGAGGGGGTGGGTGTTTTAAAGCCAGAATGAAGGAGTAAGGAGGGGAACAAGTGGGAGTCCCAGCAGACTGGGTTTATTCATCAGTGCTTATCTGGAGGAGAAGTAGACTTCTAGTATCTTTGTGACAGGAGGTAGTGGTACAGGTTAGAGCAAGCTGCCCATTGCCTGGGTGGGAGATCCGGAGGTGCCCTGCCCGTCTGCATTTCAACAGGCAGCTCCGGGCTCTTGAGAAGGCAGTGCTGGGTGGTGGAAGGTCTGCATCTCAAAGGTGGGGAGATGATCTTTAACCTCCATGTATTTGTGGTCCTTCCAAATTTTTTCTTGTGGTTGACTTCCAGTTTAATAGCATTGTGGTCTGAAAATATGCACAGTATGATCTCAGTATTTATACTGGTTGAGACCTGATTTGTGACTCAGGATGTGATCTATCCTGGAGAATGTTCCATGTGCACTTGAGAAGAATGTGTCATCTGTTGCTTTCGGATGGAATGCTCTGTACATATCTGTGAAGTCCATCTGGTTCAGTGTGTCATTCAAAGCCCTTGTTTCCTTGTTGATCTTCTGTTTAGATGATCTGTCCATTGCTGTGAGTGGAGTGTTAAAGTTCCCTATTATTATTGTATTATTATCAATAAGTTTCTTTAATTTTATTATTAATTGGTTTGTATACTTGACTGCTCCCAAGTTGGGGGCATAAATATTTACAATTGTTAGATATTCTTGTTGGATAGACTGTTTTATTATGATATAGTGTCCTTCTTCATCTCTTATTACAGTCTTTGGTTTAAAATCTAGTTTTTCTGATATAAGGATGGCTACTCCAGCTTTCTTTTGATGTTTATTAACATGATAAATGGTGCTCCATCCCCTCATTTTCAATCTGGAGGTGTCTTTGGGTAAAAATGAGTCTCTTATAAGCATCATATCAATGGGTCTTATTTTTTTATCCATTCTGATACCCTATGTCTTTTGACTGGAGCATTTAGTCCGTTTACATTCAGAGTAATTTTTGAAAGATCTGAATTTAGTGCCATTTTATTACCTGTAAAGTCACTGTTCCTGTAGATTGCCTCTGTTCCTTTCTGGTCTTTGTTACTTTTGGTCTCTCTTTCTGCTCAAAGGATCCTCTTTAATATTTCTTGCAGGGCTGGTTTAGTCCTCACAAATTCCTTTAGTTTTTGTTTGTCCTGGAAGCTCTTTATCTCTCCTTCTATTCTGAATGACAGCCTTGCTGGATAAAGTATTCTTGGCTGCATATTTTTCCCATTAACATGTTGAATATATCATGCCATTCCTTTCTGGCCTGCCAGGTCTCTGTGGACGGGTCTGCTGCCAGCCTTATGTGTCTACCCTTGTAGGTTAAGGACCACCTGGAACCCCAGAGTTGGTATGAAGATTATCTTAACTTGAAGATATTTGGTTCAACAGATACAACAAGAAGCCCTCCCTTACCTGACTCAAAGGAGAAACTTCTGAGAAATTTAATTTCCATAAATTCCTTCTGGGGGTGGGTCTGTTCCCAGGAGAGAGACCAAGAGTAAACCTACCATATTTTCCCTCTCTAGGGAAATATCATGGTGGAAAGACCACCTACATCTGTATAAACAGACATCACCACACATTTTCTTATCTCCTATTTGTTCTCCTAAAAACCATTTGTCTTTCTTAGAGAAACCTATTTGTTCTTCCAGTAGAAGTCTTTTCTCCAGCCTCTCTTTCCCTTACTAACTTAGGCATATAAACTCCCAAATTCTAACCTTCCCTTTGAGTTACTCATCACAGCATTCTGGTGTGTGAACTGATGGAACACACAAATTAACTCTGCCTTTTCTCTGGTTAATCTGCCTTTTGTCCGTTAAATTCTCAGGCCCCCAGTTATTAAACCTGAGAAGGTAGAGGAAAAATTTTTCTTCTCCAGTTTCTCCCAAGAGAGGCACTGGTAGGAGATTGGGCAGCATCTCTTGCCACGGCTTCCCTGAGGTTCCAGCTTCTGTGAGGCAGCCCCTCTTTGGTCTCAGCTCCTCTGGGACCTTCCAAGGTGGGTTGTTCTGTCAGAGAGCAAGAACTTCTATCCCGTTCATGGTCCTTCTAGCCAAACTAAGAATCAAATTGACATGAAACAGATTAACAGGAGAAAAATCAAATTTAATAGCATATTTCTGGAGAATCCACATAGGCATGGAAATTCCAAAGACAGTCAGGCAACAGGAAGTATATATGTCATTCTGAACTAAGCAGAAGTGGGTAGGAGTCTGGGTCTTCAAAGGGAAGGAATGCAATCTTCAGGAAGAATGAAAAAAAGTCAATGTTTGGTAAACAAATGTTTGCTGGGCCACTCAGAAACAACCGGACCTAGGACTTCCATCAAACAGGCCTTGCTAGGTTCCTCCCTGTCTACTATGTGTAGTTCAGAGTATATGTAGTTGTCTATGGGAATAGCTCTCTACCTGGACCAGGGCCTCTATCTAAATTCTCTTTAGGCAGTTGTGGGGGGAGGTAAAGAGCTTTTCTTGAATCAGCTGGGTCTTGATTGCTTTTAACTAAAAATAATCTTTATGCTAAAGTGGCCCACCTTGGGGTGGCCTGCCCTAAGCCCCTACAGTTCTCACGGGTGCTGGTAGCTCTGGCTCTTGGCCTCCTGATACCACCTTCTCCCTCATAGCAGCTTTCTGCTCTTCCTAATATATGGCTTGCTTCTCCCTCCTTCCTCCCCGCATCCTCTCCTTGACTTTTCAACTCTTTCAACACTTTGTAAGCAGTTGCCTACATCATATTCCCTCAACTGAATTATCTAGGATGGGCTCTGTTTTCAAACTGCACCCTCTCTAATAAACAGATAGTCATGGTTTGGTCCTCCTCAGCTCCATCAGGGCCCCTCGATTGCCTGCCATCCTTAAACTCTCTACAGGAACAGGGAATCTGTTGGTGTTTTGAAGACAGCAGGAACTCAGGAAACACTGGCTGGCAAAGAAAGGGACAATCGAGCTGTTTAGCCATGGCATGTGTCCCTAGCTATGAGCAAGGAATAATACAGAGAAAGGAAAGATGGAGTCCAAATAGTTAAGGGGAAACAAACGGTCCCAGCTCCCAGAATTTTAACACTGCTAATAATCTCCCTCTAATCTTACTGCAGCAACCAGGACATCAATTTAAGACGCACGTAGATCACTGAGTTTGGTACCTGTTCAAGTTGCTTCATGTAACCCATATTTTTGAGGATCTGGTGTGTGCTGCAAAGGATATAAAGATGAATCTGGGGGCGCCTGGGTGGCTCAGTTGGTTAAGCGACTGCCTTTGGCTCAGATCATGATCCCAGAGTCCTGAGACCGAGTCCCACCTCAGGCTCCCCCTGCTTGTGCTCTTTCTCTGTCAAATAAACAAATAAAATCTTAAAAAAAAAAAAAAAAGAGGATGTTAATAATCAGGGTAAAAATCAGGGTGCTTTATGAAAATTAATAAATTCATACTGATACAATACTATTAATGAAACTAAAAACTTTATTAAATGTCACCAAATGTTCCAATAATGTATTTCTAATAATTTTTTTTTTGTTCCAGGAACTAAATGAGAGTCCATATTACATTTAGTCATCATGGCTGCTTAGTTAACTTTGGTTTCTAACAGTTTATTGGTCTTACCTTGTTTTCATGACCTTGACCTAAAGAAGACTGGTCAGTTATTTTGTAAAATGCCCCCACATGTTAGTTTGTCTCATATTTTCTCATGATTACACTGGAGTAGTCCATTTTTGGAAGAAATATCGCATGGTAGAATAGCTTCTCGTTGCATCATATCAGGGAGTGCACCACCACCATCATTGGTTATTGTTGGAGATGTTTCCTTTGACCACCTTAGTTCACGTGGTGTCTGCAGATCTTGACGTTGTGGTTAGTACTTTTCCATGTCCATCCTCTACTTGCTAGAAGTGAATCACCAAGTCTACTTAGTACATAATTAAGGGGAGACAAATTGAGCTCCACTTGCTTAAAAGCAAAGTATCAAAGTATTTGTGGAAATATGTTGAAACCACGACAGAAATTAATAAGTATTTTGAGGCAAAATTTTTGCAACTAAAAAAAAAAGAGAGCTAGAGGATCAAGATCTCGACTTTCATCCTTCTCCCCCTCCCCGTCCGTTTGGGAAGAAAGGAGAGCGCTGAGAGTCTGCAAGTGAGTGCTGCGCGCCAATTGCCCCCCCACCCCCCCCCTTCCCCTTCGATGGCTCAGTAACAAAGGATTCTGAAGCAGTGGTTTCAGACTCAGCTAGAGCCAGGGCTCAAGGTTTGTCCCCAGGATACTGTCTCCTGTTATCCTAATTCTGCTTCCGCCTGAATTGCTTCCATTCTCAGTCAGGGTCCCCCATGATGGTGGCCAGATGGCTGCCTACAGGATCATCTCACAGCCAGGCAAAACCATCCAAAAAAGAATTCCTCTTTCCTCTTTTTCAGGATAGCCAAAAGGAGAGATTGTAGTGATTGCCAAGGCCCTGGACACAAGACAAACCCTGGAGCTACACTGATTCGGGTCATAACCCCCCTTCCTGCATCACAAGGACTGAGAAAGATGACTAAAGATACTGTTGGGGTGGAGCGTGGGGAGGGGAAGGAGACTGGCTGCTGGCAGTACAAACAGGGATGTCCTCCACTAAGAGGACTGGCGGTCAGTTCCTCTGGAATAGCAGTGCTCAGGCCGTGCACCACCAAACACTATGCAGAGTGCCTCAGACAGGTGTGGCTCAGGTAATGAGAGCAGAAGACTTGTGGGAAGCCCAGCCCAGGCTAGACTCAACTACCTGTTGGGGCTGTGGGGCGGGGATGGGGGGGGGCACAGAGAGAAAGGGAGAGAGAGAACTTTAAGCAGACTCCTCGCTGAGTGCTGAGCCCACACAGAGCTCGATCTCACAACCTTGAGATCATGACCTGAGCTGAAACCAAGAGCGGGACTCAACGGCCTGAGCCACCCAGGTGTCCCAGGGGCTGTGTGTTTAGATCATTTGTCGAAGCCAGTGCTTTTCAACTGAAGGCAATTCTGACCCTCACTCCGCTGGGGACATCTGATTATGACTGAAGACATTTTTAGTTGCCATAATGTTACTGCATTCTTGTCTTATGGAGTCAAAGAATGTTAAACAGTCAAAGAATGACTCTCACAGACACAAAAGGCTGAAGTGAAGGTTTACCAAGTGATGGTGAGAACAGAAAGGAAAGAAAAAAGCTCTCTGGAGGGAGACGGGTCCCGAATGGATTGCCACTGAGGGCTGTTAGTGGCAGTCTTTTATTGAGAACTGACCAGGGGACTTAAATCTTCTTGACGCCTCTACCACTGATAGCACCATGTTTAGTTTTTCTTTGACGTTTGATAACTTTCAGTGGTCCAGCTTAAGTGTCATAGAGATACTCATCTCTGACGTTCAAGACAAATGAGGTAGTCTTCTTAGTCTCATTATGTTCCCTTATCTCTGGTTTTGTGCGCCTCAGCATTTCTCCACATCTGGGATTTCTGTGAGCCTGGTCACGTAGCCCCTGCAGGAGCCTCACCTAGCCTCCAGTCTCTCCCTGCCTATACCTTAACCCTTTCCTCACTCACCAGGTTGGGAGAGGGAGTTATCCTACTGGCATCTAGTGGGTAGAGAGGCCAGGAATGCTGCTAAACATCCTACAATGCACAGGACTGTCCCAACCACACAGAATCATCTGACCCCAAGATGTTAATAGTGCCATGGCTAAAAAATCATTGGTCTAGGCAATCAGAAAAAAAAGAGAAAAACAGTGATGTTTCCTTAAAATACATGCACGAATTTATGCCTACCCCTACCTAAGATGACAAAACTCCCCTTTCTGAAGATTTATCCTAACTCTAAAGAAAAGAAACCCACTCACCCCTCCTCCCAGAGTTACGGCTTTGGAAATTATTCCTTGTGATCTCCTTATTTGCTGTGAATAAAATTTCCTTTTTTGCCAAAAAGGAAAAACTGCATACTTGACATTCGCTGAAAGGCTTTTCCCCCTGGTTCTCTGACACACACACAGTAAGTGAATTGAGAAGTCACCCCACAGTGTAAGGGCAGATAAGGGGCTTCATTCTGCCTTTTGGAAACAAGGGAAGAGAACTTCCTTTCCCTTTTCTTTCAGAATTTCTTTCTCTGTTTTTTCAAACAAAAGATGTAAATCTTTTTAATGGCTAAATAAGCCTGTTGCCAGTCTCACAACTCAGAAATGTTTCCCTGGGGGCCCTAGGACCAGGAGCCATCTCTCTGAAATGTGATCATCAGGGAAGATCGTGCCCTACCTCCCAGTTGGCTAGGAGAGGGCGGGCCTAACTTCAACTATCATCTGACTTCAAATTGCAAAACCCACCGAATGTCACAGGGGCATCCACTCAGCTGCAAGAGAGCAAGATTTCCTTCTGTCTTTGCCAGATGGCCCGAGATGCATATCACATTCTGGCTTAATGCTTATTCAATAAAAAGATGATTTTCCTTCTCTTCTTTGTTGAGAGGTTTTCTGAGTTATGAACACATTTCATTTTTAATTTATAGTTCCCCAACAAATGCCAGTTTATTAGAATAGTTAAAAAGCAAAATCTGTCAGAGATGTGGACACGCATTTCTTGCCTTTTCCTAATAAGGCCATTTGACACCAATTAATTCTTATTTTCTTTTTATTTCGATTCAGTTCAAGATTAAGTTCTCAAATAAGTGGTATGTGATCTTAAAATCACCTTTGTTTCAAAGCACGTTTCACTATTTCATATTCCTTTCCAAGAAATCATTCTATCCATTTCTTTTTTAAATTTTTCCTTTCCTTTGTTAATAGGAGCTTTGCTTGACAAAAATAGCTCCCAGAGGGCCCCTGGGTGGCTCAGTCAGTTAAGCGTCTGCCTTCGGCTCAGGTCATGATCCTAGGCTCCTGGGATCAAGCCCCACATCGGGCTCCTTGCTCAGCAGGGTGTCTGCTTCTCCCTCTCCCTGTGCTGCTCCCCCTGCTTGTGCTCTCTCTTTCTCTCTCTCTCTCTCTGTCAAATAAGTAAATAAAATCTTAAAAAAAAAAAAAAATAGCTCCCAGAGCTGGGCTCTAGTAAGAAGTAGTGACCAGCCTGGGTATTTTTGGCAAATAAAATAAAAGGAGCTCTGGTTTCGCGTTTGGGAGGCAAATGTTGAATCTCTGGATGATGGACTCTGAAAAACAAACTGAGGGTTCTAGCGGGGAGGGGGGTGGGGGGATGGGTTCGCCTGGTGATGGGTATTAAAGAGGGCACGTTCTGCGTGGAGCACTGGGTGTTATGCACAAACAATGAACCCTGGAACACTACATTAAAAACTAATGATGTAAAGTATGGTATTAACATAACAATAAAAAATTTTTTAAAAAGTTGAATCTGAGTTAAAATAAACAAAATTCAATTGAGTAAATTTTAAAGGTCCTGTTGCCTTTATTCAACGATTCATGGATCAGAATCCCATCTAGCAGAGAGAAAGGAGCTCCAAAGGGCTGTACAAAATGAAAGAACTTTATAGGCAGAAGGCGGCAGGACAAGGAAGTTACTAGCAAAGAGTGGAGTTTTTGTGGCAAGGTCACCTCCCTTTTGGGGGACAGCAAGGGTCTGTCAGGCAGATTACCTCTCTAGTGCCAATCAGCTGATTCCAGACTGACTGATTCCAGACTCCATTCCAGGGAGAGGTTGAGACATTATGTAAGCAGAAAGAGTGAGGGGTCCCTAGATGATGGGTAACGTCATCAAAAAGACATGACCTCCAACAGACGCATGAGCTGGACTGGGGCACTTGGAGACTCCTTACCCCCACCCCGTCCTTGGAATGTGGGTCCCACTTGCTTTTCCTGCTCCTAGAGCCTGCTCCAAGGACATAACCTTGAGATGGTGATGTGATGTTGAAAACACCTGCACAGTATGCTTGACTGAGCCCAGTTAGGGCCTCTGTATAAGTGCTAAGATTTGGAGGATGGGTGCGGGGATCCATTCATCTTGCTGCCTCTGAGGACAAGCTTCCTATTGTAAGTTCCTTTTGCTATTATTAAAATTGCCACCTGCCAACCTGGAGTGGCCAGCCTCTTCCTTTGGTCTCTTCCTGCCCGCTGAGTACTGGGGCTGGTTTCAAATTTCAGTGGGAAAGCTCCCAAGAGCGTTGTGAGCCAGGAAAAAAAAGAGAAGTCAGAGCTTTTGTGAAACAAGGGAAGTCATTTTAGGCCCCAAGCTATTTTGTGCCTTGCTCGCCAAGCACTCTGTTTGCAGAACTTCCCAGGAGGTGTGGAATTACAAAGAAATGCAAAAACCTCAGTCGTTAAGGGTGTCAAGGGAATGCAAAACCTAACACTCCACCAGGCCTGGAAATTGCCACACCAGATTAGAGACAAATACATCAGTGCTGTTTCCCAAAAGTAAGCAGGACCCTGCATGCCTTACCCAAGATGAGGAGCCCAAGACCCCATCCAGTTCATTCCTGCTCTTGGAGCTTACCCGTAGCCCCTCCCCCTTGTCCGAGCGTTTCCTCTGCCTCCTTATATTGTTAAAAGCTCCGCCCAAGGAGGAGCACAAACCTCCCTAACATCACGTATCACAATGTACGTACAGTGACATTTCCTTAAGATGCATGCGCAAACTTATGCTGACCCCTACCTAAGATGACAAAATTCCCCTTTTTGAAGATATAGCCTAACTCTAAAGAAACCCACTCAACTCTGTTCCCGGGGTTACAGCTTTGGAAGTTATTCCTTGTGATCTCCTTATTTGCTGCAAATAAAATTTCCTTTCTGTGACAGCCCCACCTGGTGTAGCCTCCACCTGTAACTCGCCCAGGAATGAACTCACATGAGTTCAGTTACAATCATGGTTACATTAAGTTAGGTATTAAATTTTGGTTTGGTGATGTGGGCTTGCACAAGTGACTCCATTCGGGGCCTGTTGTCTCTTTTTTTAACACTTGAATCGACTGGAAGTCTGGGAAAATCCCAGAAGAAATGACTCTCTACCTTCTATGTAACCAGTGAGCAAGGAATGCTGAATATGCAGTCAACGTTTAAAAAGCCATGTCAAATCTGGATTGAAGGTAAAAACAACAACAACAACAACAATAAAAAACCCAGCAAACAAGAGTGATCTAGGAGATATTGCCTATCTTGTATTTCTAATTACTTACTTTTGTTTTTTAAATAATATTTATTGAGGAGGAAAGAGCTTTTTTGTTACAAAACTAATATTGGCTGCTGAAAATTTAGAAAATAAAGACACCCCCCCCCAAAAAAGGACATTTTAAAATGTCTTCAACCAGAAATAACTCATGCTGACACTTTGGTATGTATTCTTTCCTTCTTCCCTTGCAAACGTACACATTTTAACAATGTAATTAAACGTACTGCCTGTTCCTTCTGTGTAAGGAAGAGAAGGGTCACTGTGGACATCTGTGGTTCAGACATGGTTCAGCAGTTGCTAGAAGCTGGTGAGAGCAATAATGATCACACCGTCTTTTGGCAGAATCGTCCGTCCTTGTTAAGATAATGTTCCAGAATGTATGTATTTGTACATGGTGGAGCCACACAGCCACAAATGAAAAAGATGTATCTTTTCCAAAGCCTTTGTAGGAGAGGAAAGACGTTTTCCCCTATTCTCTTAGGTTTAGTGCCCAGGGCCTGTGAATTAAACTGACAAAAGACAGATTAACAGGAGAAGGTTCCTCACTATGCACACAGGAGTCAGTAAAAGAAGTAGCTGGTTTAAATGGTTAAAGCTAAAGGTTTGGTTATCTAACAGCTTCTACTAATAGGAAGAAGAAATAGATTCCTTTAGCAAAAACAGATGGATTTTTAGGAGAACAAATGGGAGAAAGGAAAAAATTATGAGAATATTTGTTTATACAGGTGCCGGTGGTCTTTCTATCTTCTTCATGGCCTTGAAACACCCCTGGAGAGGGGATATATGGTAGGTTTATTCTTGGTCCCTCCCCTGGGAGTAGAAACCACCCCAAAGAGAATTTAGGGCAGCCTCATTTCTTAGGAGTTTCTGCTTTTAGATAAGGAAAGCTCTAAGAAGGCTTTTCTCTACATCAGTTGAATCTCAAATATCTTCAGCTTAAAATAATCTTCATACCAACTCTGGGAGTTCCAAGTGAGTCCCCACACCTTCAAAGATGGAAAAGCAACAAAAGGGTTGGAAGCTAACACTTTCTGAACCATGGCACTGGGCTGGGTCCTTTATTTACACAGTTCCACAGTTAGTTTTGACTAATTCTATTTTACAAATAGCACACTAGAGGCTCAAAGGAGCTAAGTAATGGACCCGATAATCTGAGCCAAATTGTATTTGAGAGTCTAGAACCATTCTACTTTCATTCAACAAGCATTCGGCGAGTGAATCCTGTGTGGCAGGTTTGATAGCAGGCACTGAGGATGCCAAATAACAAATTGCTCCTGCCCTCAAGGCATTGCAGTCTAAGGGGAAATCAAAGCAGAGTGGTGATTACTGTAGAACGTAACAGGTGCTGTGATAGAGACGGGTCCTCTGCACACAGATCGAAGCAGGAGCTATAGAAACACAGAGGAGGAACACCAGAATCAGCCAGCTGACAGCCCTCTGGCTGAATCAGGCCCTCCCAGGAATCCTAGTTGACCTATATAGTCATTATGGGTTGAATTGTGCCCTCCAGAAAGATATGTCGAAGTCCTAACCCCAGGACCTCAGAAGGTAATCTTATTTGGAAATAGGTCAGTGTAGAAAGAGTAAGACGAGGTCATCGTGGAGTGGGTGGGCCCGAAGTCCAAAATGACCAATGTCCTTATGAGAAGATGATGTGAAGACACAGGAAAGAATGCCCTGACAGAGGCAGAGATAGGAGCAATGTGTCTACACGCCTTCTCTCAGTTTCCTCTTAGGAATGATCCTGCCCTAACAGAGCCTCTATTCTGTCCAGAGCTTCCATGTTATGAATGTTATTGGGGCAGGCCTCCCTTTGAAGGTGGGTCTTTGGGTGGTTTCCCCACAAGCAGAACCTGAGATGCAAATTCACGTTCAAGTGCTCTATGGGGAAAGCGTGGCAGGAGGAGCAGAATGGGGGAAGCAGGACAGAAGAGGGGAATAAAGTGAGGCAAGCATGTGGTCTCCACGGAAGCCTAACTCAGTCTTATAACCTGGAGATGCTCTGGAGCACAAACTGCAATACCGAGTCAGTCGCCTTGGAGCCTGCTTGTACCCCTTCTTCATCAGTCAGTCATTGGACAACTCAGGGATGGACGAGTGGCAAGCTGAGTCCCCTGGGCAGGCCAAGGCAGCACCTATGTGGCTGAGGGCAGTTCTCTAGCTAGGGCAGCAACAGGCCCCCCTCAGAGCAACAGTAGGGGAGTGGGTGCACCTGCTGGCAAAGGGGATCTGGGCCCCCTCACACCAACTACCTCCAGCACGGGGGAGCCTGACGTGGCCCCGTGCTCTTCTGCCTGGGTGGGCAAGTGTGTCTAATCTGGGGAAAATTAAGAACCAGACCAGAAGGAGAAGCTCTTTCCTCCTGCAGTGTCCTTCTAGCACCTTCTATTGACAAAGTCTAACAAAATGCTCGCTGCGAACAAGAAGTGCTTAAAGGGTCTAGCCCATTACAGCAGAGCAGATAATAAAAGATAGGTTCTGACCCAAGTAGCAATAAATTGATAACTGGTACAGCCACTGAGATCACATCTCCCTTTGCTTTTCTTCTTTCTCTCCATTCTTTTTGTGTGTTTATAACATTCACTCCAAAAAATGAACAAAAGAGCCTGTGCAGCCTCACTCTTTCGCTCAAGCCTGCAGTGCTGGCAGGCTAGGCCAGTGTTCAGTCTCTGCACTGCCAGGAAGCTCTGAGCCACTGATAGGACCAGCATGGCATGATAAACGGTAAGAGAAAACCCATTTGGGCACAGCCCTGAAGGCCAGCTCCTTTGCGGGGTGCTGGAGAAAGTAGGGGTCAAAGACAAACGTCCAGATTCTGCCACACATTGTCCAAGCAGTTATGGCTGCTCAAACTTTATGGAGAAACATGATAAAGTTCTGGTGGTTGAATTTCATCTCAAAGGTCACACTGTTGGGGACATGACTGGAGTCTGCCTTCAGGTCATCAAAGTAGCCAGAGCCCCTCTTTTGTCCTTATGAGTTTTCATAATGCAAACAAGGTAGTAATACATTTTCATAAAAACATTTAAAAATTATATTTTCTATTAAAATATATTTGAAAATAAATTTCTAAGAAATTAACAAAAGAAAATAGAGTAACAGTCTATTTTCCAAATAATATCTTTTTCATTGTCATAAGTAACACTTTGTCATTATTATCCCCAGAAGTTAGGACAGTGCGAAGCACCAGGTAAGGTCTTTTCCCATTCTGTTCTCTGTGGTGACTGACCTCCAAAGTCAGTTTCAAATCATGTGCTCAGCCTTAATTTAGGATGTTAGAGCTCAGTGAACCTGTCAGGCACAGAACTCATTTATACTCAACCTTGCAAAAACAAAAACAAAACTGCTCACCGGTATTACATACTTCCTTATTTCCTTTTCTTTTTTAAAGATATCATCATTATTATTATTATTTTAAAGATTTTATTTAGGGGCGCCTGGGTGGCTCAGTCATTGAGCATCTGCCTTCGGCTCAGGTCATAGTCCCAGGGTCCTGGGATCGAGCCCCGCATTGGGCTCCCTGCTCGGCGGGAAGCTTGCTTCTCCCTCTCCCACTCCCCCTGCTTTTGTTCCCTCTCTGGCTGTGTCTCTCTCTGTCAAATAAATAAAATATTAAAAAAAAAAGATTGTACTTATTTATTTGAGAGAGAGAGAGAGAGCATGCAAGAGCACGAGCTGGGTGAAGGGCAGAGGGAGAAGCAGACTCTCCACTGAGCAGGAAGCCCTTTTTAGAGCTTGATCTCAGGACTCCAGGATCTCGACCTGAGCCGAAGGCAGACACCCAACCGACTAAGCCACCCAGGCGCCCCTAAAGATATTATTTTTAAGTAATCTCTGTGCCCAATGTGGGACTCGAACCCACAACCTGAGGATTAAGAGTCACACACTCTACCAACTGAGTCAGCCAGGCGCCCCACGCACTTCCTACATTAGGAAATAGCTTTACATTACTTGTGTTGTTGGATTTTTTTTTTTTTAGCTTTTAATTGTGCACTTACATGTATCAGAAAAGCTATTCATTTTTTTCCTAGTGATCAATAAAAAATGTACTAAAAATAAGAAAAGGCCTTCATCTTTATGAGGTGATTTTAGAAATTATTATTATGCTCTTACATTTTCGGGAACATTGCCATTTAGAGGATTAGTGGTAATTAGTGAAAACCATAATACAGTATATTTAATGAAAATGTCATTGATGTTCTATTTAGTTACATCTACTTTTGTGAGTGAAACAAATGCTTTAAAATATTTGTCAGTTTAGGTACGCCTGGGTGGCTCAGTCGTTAAGCGTCTGCCTTTGGCTCAGGTCATGATCTCAGGGTCCTGGGATGGAGTCCCTCATAGGCTCTTTGCTCAGCGGGGAGCCTGCTTTTCCCTCTCCCTCTGCCGTTCCCCCTGCTTGTGCTCTCTCTCTCTCTTTGTCAGGTAAGTAAATAAATCTTTAGAAAAAAATAAAATATTTGTCAATTTGATGATACAGGTAGGCCTGATGAACAGATTGGAGCAGAACACTGTGGAGCTCTGGGTACTAAGGACTTTTCTGTAGCCACATCCAATGGCTTGTTCTCAGATTTCGTTCTGTTTTACCTCTTTGAAATGCCTGATTCTGTCACCCATCCCCTGCTCTTATTATTCTCAGGTGCCGTTAAAACACTGATTGGGATTATGCTAAGTGAAATAAGTCAAGCAGAGAAAGACAGTTATCATATGGTTTCACTCATATGTGGAACATAGGAATAGCACAGAGGACCACAGGGGAAGGGAGGGAAAACTGGAGGGGAAGAAATCAGAGAGGGAGACAAACCTGAGAGACTCCGGACTCCGGGAAACAAACTGAGGGTTACAGAAGGGAGGTAGGTGGGGGGATGGGGTAACGGGGTGAAGGGTATTAAGGAGGGCACGTGTTCTGATGAGCACTGGCTGTCATATGCAACTAATGAATCGTTGAACACTACATCAACAACTAATGATGTACTATATGCTAACTGAACATAATAATAAAAAATTAAAAAAACAAAACAAACCACTGATTCTCTTCTCTGTGCACCAGGACATTCTCCCATTTGTACCTCTTTCTCCTCTGAGATGGTGTACACCAGACTGTGCTCACTCTCTTCTTCACTATCATCACAGGATTAAAATGTATCTTGCTGGTCATAAGCTCCAAATGCCCTCCCCTAAATTACCTTTCGCCAGAGGTCTGCATGAAACTCTCCTATCCATCTACAAGCTCACCACCAGGGCTCTGGAAAAACTGGACCACAAATCAGAAAACCTAGAGTGAACCCCGGATTTATTCCCTGTGTGAGCTCGAGGGTGTCACCTGGCCTCTCTGAACCTAGTGTCCAAACCTGTAAAATGGGGATCTCTGTCTTGCTTTGTGTGAACCTCATACAAGATCATGCATGTGAAAACACTGAGTAAAAGAGCAACTCTTCTTTCTCAAGATCTTACAAAAATGCTGGTATTATTGCAGATATTTTACACTTATTATTTCATTTGGTTCTAACAACCCTGTAAGACATATATTCCTTTTTTTCTTTATTAAAGATTTTACTCGGGGCGCCTGCATGGCTCAGTCGTTAAGCGTCTGCCTTCGGCTCAGGTCATGATCCCAGGGTCCTTGGGTTCGAGCCCCACATCGGGCTCCCTGCTCAGCGGGAAGCCTGCTTCTCCCTCTGCCACTCCCCTGCTTGTGTTCCCTCTCTCGCTGTCTCTCTCTCTCTGTCAAATAAATAAATAAAATCTTAAAAAAAAAGATTTTATTTATTTGAGAGAGAGCATGAGCAGGGGGGAGAAGGATAAGCAGGGTCCCCACTGAGCAGGGAGCCTGACGTGGGGCTCGATCCCAGGACCCTGAGATCATGACCTGAGCCGAAGGCAGACGCCTGACTGAGCCACCCAGGCGCCCTAAGCCATATATTCTTATTCTTATTTCACAAAATGAGAAAAATTAGGGCTTAGAACGCTTAAGCATTTTGTCCAAGGCCACAGAGCTAGTACCGGGGACAAGAGTAAAACCTGCGCTTAGTTCCAAAGCCCGTCCCTCCCCCCAAGCAACAGTCAGAATTCTTGGTTGCAGGTGACAGGAAGTGGATTCTAACAGAAGGACAGTGCAGGTTTACAATATTCGCCTGGGGCCTGAGGACCACACTGGGAAACCTCGCTGGAAGGAAGGATGCTCCAGGGAACAAAAAAGGAAGGATGTAAAATCCTCTTTTAGCCACGACAGTTGGGAGGGACTCTGTGACACCAGACACTGCTGCCATCTCCATAGGACATCACTGCAGTTGCCACACACAACTGTTTGTCCCAGATTCAGAGTCCCAGGTGAGCATCTGATCAAGGGAGCCTGGCACGTACCCCCCAGCCCAAAAAGAGGGAAGGCACTGTGACACTTCAGGTGGGGACTTGGTTTCTGCACACACCTCTGCAGACAGAGGAGACCAGGGCAAGGAGGGAAGTAGGTTTGCAAGTGACCCCCCTAAGCTGCCTCCTCACAGGCAGAGGGATGCCCCAACCGAAACATGAAAGAACACTTTCCCATTCTTTCTGGTACTGGTCTGAACCCATATGTAGGTCATGCGTGCAAAGCAACAGAGTTACATACAAAGACATTTACAACATTATAAAAAAGACATCATCACATATCAAATGAAAAAAGGAAGGCATATTCAAAAGCTGTTGTTGGAAGGGGCATCTGCGTGGCTCAGTCAGTTAAGCGCCCGACTGTTGATTTGGGCTCAGGTCATGATCTCAGGGTTCTGGGACCCAGCCCGGCATCGGGCTCTGTGCTCAGCGGGGAGTCTGCTTGTCCCTCTCCCTCTGCTCACACTCTCACTCTCTCTCTCAAACGGATAAAAAAATAAATATCTTTTTTCAAGGTGATGTTGGAATAATTAGTTAAAAATTTAGAGACATAGAAACTATTTAGGTTCTCATTTGAATAATACCAAAATAAGCTTGAGAGACTTTAGTTATATAAATAAATAGAACAAAAAATTCAGGGGCATCTGTATGGCTCAGTCGGTTAAGGCATCAGACTCTTGATTTTGGTTCAGATCGTGATCTCAGGTCATGATCTCAGGGTCGTGGGAGGCAGCCCCTCATGGAGCTCTGCACTGGGCTCTGGGATCAGCAAGGAGTCCGCTTGTCCCCCTCCCTCTGCTCCTGCCTACTCCCTGTTCATGTTCCCTCTCAAATAAATAAGTCAATAAATAAATAATATTTTTAAAAAAAATAACAAAAAATTTAAAAACTACGATTGAAGAATTGAAGGAAAGATGCCATTGTTCGACTACATAAAACATTTTAACTCCTGTATCTAAAAATAAAGTTAGATTTGGAAAAATGTATTTGGTATGAAAAATGCTGAGAGTACAATAGTTTAAGATTTTTTTTTTTTAATTTATTAATGAGACACGGAGAGAGAGAGAGAGGCAGAGGGAGAAGCAGGCTCCCAAGGAGCAGGGAGCCCTATGTGGGACTCGATCCCAGGACTCCGGGATCACGACCTGAGCCGAAGGCAGACGCTTAACCATCTGAGCCACCCAGGTGCCCGAGAGTACAATAGTTTAATTGGCAAAGGATTGTTATGGGCTGAACTGTGTCCCCCTAAATTCACAGTTGAAGCCCTAACCCCCAGTAGCTCAGAATATGAGTATATCAGGAGATAGGGAATTTCAAGAGGTAATTAAGTTAAAATGGGGTCATTAGGGTGGGCCCTAATCCAATATGGCTGGTTCTAGAAGAGGAGATCAGGACAGAGAATCACAGAGGGAAGGCCACCTGAAGACACAACTGTCTACAAGCCACAAAGAGAGGCCTCAATAGAAACCAACACTGTCAACACCTTGATTGATCTCAGACTTCCAGCCTCCAGAATAGTCAGAAAACAGATTTCTGTTTTTAACGCAGTCTGTGGTAGTTGTTACATGCATCCTAGCAAACTCATGCAGGCATGTACAGATCTTTCATAGAAGAGAGAAGAATTAATACACAAAAGTACTCAATGCCAGAGGGAAATCCTCACAAAAGAGATGACTTTTAAGTTTGGTTCTGAGAAATGAAGGGGAATCGTTGACAGCCAATGAACTTGTGATATTTTTTAGAGTCGGTTTGCTTGTTTTTAAAGAAAAACACCTTGTATTTTGCCAAAAATGAGTGAATTTGAAACACTAAATTTTAGTTAGTAATTCTGTAAGAATGAAATAAACACAGACAACAAACTAAATGAAGATTTGTTCAAACAGGAGCTGTGTCAGATACCATCTAGAAGCTGTCCGGATCACTTTGATAGGGTTTTGTGGTGAGCTAATCTTTGGGGACCAGATGACAGATTCAGTGCATTGAATCTATTTGTGCTGAATCACTGTTGCTGTGGCATTTTTGTGGCTGTAAGCCGGGGGTCTGGCTGCGCTGTTGGGGTGGATGTGGTAGACAGCCCTGTTGCTGCCTTCCTGGCTCCCTTCTAGTGTGCCCGCAAAAGTTGCAGGGGTCGGAGAAGCAGAAGTCATACTTTACTTCCCAGACTTCCTTGCAGCTAGGGTCTGAACCGGAAATCAATTACACCAATGAGATGCATGCACATCTCTACTGCAGCTCACTACCTCTGTGATCTGAATAGGCTTACTCTCTCCTTTCCTCGGGCTCCTCGTCTGGAAAGTGGGGTAATAACAGCCTTTACCTCGTAGCTGTCATGAGGACTAAGTGAGTTTACTCATATGAATTGCTTAGACTGGTACCTAATACTAAGTGTTAGCTTTACTAACATTGAATAATCATCGTTGTTATTTGAAGGCAGAAGTGAGGTAGAGGCCATCTCCCTGATGTGTAGCTATCTTCCTTCGGCAAGTACTGTCCTGGGGTTTTCTGTAGCAGGGTTCTGATGGCCATCACTAGCTTCATGGGTGTCCAGAGGCAGCTGGTCCTGGACCCAGGCTATGGAGGTGTGTCTTTGAAATCAACAAGTGCCACTTCAGCCTCTGATTCCCTCGTAAGCCAATTCTACAATATGTTCTTGAGAATCATCCCAGACGCCCAGCCTAGAGCCCTCTCTTACAGCCCCAGCAGCAATTCTGTAGGTGCTTCTTACCTTTTTAAAAAATCCCCTTCCACAAAATATACATGGAGTGGCATCTGTTTCTGACAACTGAATCCTGAGTGATCTACCCACGTGAGCCCTTCTCAGTTTCCCTTTGCCCCAGTTACAGCTGTGAAAATAAACAAGGAAACTGGCTTAGGAAAAGGCTTCACAGATCTGTGTTAGTACTGGCAAAGCCCAGCTTTTTAAGCAGGTTTTTAATTCAGTGCTTAAAAAAAAAGATATTTATTTATTTGACAGAGAGTTAGAGAGAAGAGCACAGCAGAGGGAATGGCAGAGGGAGAGGGAGAAGCAGGCTCTGCACTGAGCAGGGAGCCCGATGCGGGACTCGATCCCAGGACCCTGGGATCATGACCTGAGCCGAAGGCAGACGCTTAACCAACTGAGCCACCCAGGTGCCCCAATTCAGTGCTTTTCTGCTAGCTCAGACTCCAAGGAAGGTGGCTCATTCAGACCAGCTAGCTGACTCTGGTGGCCACACCCGATCTTCCCATAGAACCCCAACAGCAGAGAAAGGGGAGGAAGGGAATTTACATGTATTGACATTCCCTCTTTATGCGTTTGGCACTCCTCTAGAGGCACGAACCAATCTTATTCATCTTGTATTCCCAATATTGGCATAATCTATTATATGCCTTTTAAATGTTTGCTAAAAGAGCTGAACTGAGCTGTTGAATGGGGTCTATTACAGAATTCACAAATCTCCACTAGAAAGGAAAAGTTACTGAGGAAATCAAAGGAAAATTGTGCTTATTTTTATGCAATGTTCCCTCTGGTATTTTAGGTTGAACTTTTTGTGCAGTTTATTTACCCTAAGATAGGAAGTAAAATCCTAACAACAGTAGAACCTAATAAAACAGTTTGGATCATGATCTTTACTTAATATTAAATTACTCTTAAACAGACTCTTAACCACAGAGAACGAACGGATGGTGGCCAGGTGGGGGTGGGGGATGGGTGAAGTAGGTGCTGGGGATTAAGGAGGGCCCTTGTCGCGATGAGCACTGGGTATGTATAGAATTGTTGAACCACTACATTGTACACCTGAAACTAATATAACTCTGTATTTTAACTATACTGGAATTAAAATAAAAAACAAAACAAAAATGAGAAGAAGATTGCAATACTCTTCTCCTAAATAAGTTAATTTTTTAAAAAAAGATTCAGATTCTGTACCTACTATTTAGTAAGTGGCCTTTATTTCGTAGTCAAAGTTCTTCGGGTTACAAGTAAGAGAAACCCAAGCAAAGTAACCTACAATGAACGGGAGGATTTATTATAAAATGCAGGGTCACTTCACAGATTCCAAGGAGAGGCTGTGCCCTCAGGTTCGCAAGGGATTGGAACCAGGAACCACAAAGCCATCAGAAATTAGCTGCTCCATCTCTCTCCCTTGCTACCTTGGCCTTATCTACCTTTACTTTGCTCTGCACATCTGGTTCTCTCTCTGTAGATGGGCTCCTTGGGCTCTACAGATGGGGGGCAGCCCGGCTACCCCAGAGCAGCAGATTCTGAACCCTGTTCACGGGACCTCCCACGTGCATATCAGCAGACACTCTCCTGGATTTCTAGCTAAATTTCCCAAGAAGGAATGACCAACTTGAGACTGCATTTTTGTCCTTGGTCAATCAACGATGGCAGGAAACAGTGGCCATCACGTAGTACAAATTTTCTGCCCAGAATCAACTCTGTGGACAAGTGGGAGGAACAGTTCTCAGAGGTGTGAAGAGTAGTGTGTGCATGACAATATCCCAGGGAACAAATATTTTAATGTGAAATTAATATAACTTAAACTGGGGAGCCTGGGTGGCTCAGTTGTTTGGGCGACTGCCTTCGGCTCAGGTCATGATCCTGGAGTCCCGGGTTCGAGTCCCGCATTGGGCTCCCTGCTCAGCAGGGAGTCTGCTTCTCCCTCTGACCTTCCCCCCTCTCATGTACTCTCTCTCTCAAATAAATAACAAAATATATATATATATATATAACTTAAACTGCCTGTATATCAGAATATCATCACCTTCACATTTAAAAAATGATACTTTTTGCATATGAATCTGTACATATTATATGTATACATTTTACCTCAGATAGCAACTTAAAATAACCCACATTAGCTCAGTGGCTTTAGTATTCCCCTTATCCAAGCAAGATGATATGGCTACTCTGAGAATAGTTCTCAGCGTTAACTAGAAAGTTAACTAATGAGATAAATAAAAATAGAATTCTCGATGTTGCCGGGTGGCTAAATCATACTCGGGATGCAAATTAGGCAATTTAAAAGGGGGCATCTATTTATTCAGGCCACCAGGGCAGCATTAAAGGAATTATTATTCTGTTAAATGAGGGTAAATAGGACCCTAGTGACTGAAAAATTTGAGGCTGCTTCCAAAAGCTCTCATTTGCACCTAGGGAGTAAAAAGAAGAATCTGGGTGGAATAAATAGCCAGATAAATAATGCAAAAGCAGAGAGTCTGGGCCAAGGAGGAAGCCATATTCCAGAGACCAGGTACTGATGGGAAGATTTAAAGTGTATTTTGTAGGAAGGTGATTGTAGCAAATTGATCAAGGGCTTTGATATTGGGGTGTCAGCATCTAGGACATATGCCACATGACTTCATAGACACATGTTTGAGCTTGGGACCAAGGTCCAAACATGGCGAATATGAGGCTTGGGTAAGAGGAGCAGGCTCTTCTTCTCACTTGGCTCCCGGGATCCCTGCTTTATACAGCCTGTCCTCGTCACTTATCCAAAGCAAGTTTCCTTCATTGTCGCAATATACAATGACCACACCAATTTTTTAATGTCCTCATGGATGGTTTTTTTGTGCACAGAGAGAGTTCTTTTCATTTTAAAAATTAATATTCAAATAATTCAAAATCTATTTCTTAAGCTTTTAAGAAGTCACGGTTTTAAAAAATTTATAACTCTCATGATAAATCTAGACAACTTTAGCACTCACCTTAAAGAAGGATTTTTAAAGTGAGTAGATTCCCTTACATATTTCCAACTATATTTATACATTGAACGTATTTGATTTTCTTTCAAGTACTGCTTACACAAACAAACCTTTCTATGTTCTTAGGTAAGTTAGAATCTAACAGATTAAACTTATAACACCTGAACTTAAAACCATGGGCTGAATCAGTTGCTCAATTGTACATTTAGTTGGGACTCTCCAAGCTGAAATATTATTCTAACAGGCCCAAATCTCTTAAACCCTTAAATATCAAATATGTACAGTTTCTTTCCCCCCAAAATATTCATTCATAGGTGTGATTTTCCTAAACATTCCTATAGCGCTAAGTATAGATGCTTCTCCACCAGGGAAAAGATTACATTGTCCCACACATTGGGGAATTACCTTCTCAGATGCATGGAAGGTTGCAGAACAACCAGAAAATTCAGCCTGGACATTGAACCTGGATTACAGACCTCAAGGCCTGCTTTTCTCACAACCCAGACCTAGGGTGAGTTCCCTTTTATAATCATTATAGTTTTATATGCCATAATTTAAGGAGGAGGTGGTCAGTAACAGGAATGACCTTCATTTTTGAGAGTGGCACACTGTCTAGGACCTCTGATACTTTTAGGTGCCCACAAATTTACTTCAATTTTAATTTCTTTTATTTATTTATTCTTTTTATTTTTTTTTTAATTTCGAGTAGGTTCCACGCCCAACGTGGGGTTGGAACTCACAACCCCAACATCAAGAGCTGTATGCTCTACTGACTGAGCCCACCAGGTGTCCCTGAATTTCTTTTAAAATAACAAGAAAAATATTAATGTAACAAAAGTGAATATATAATGCCAAATCAAGGTTGAATTATATTCATCTTTATACCAATGCAGTAGTAGAATACAATTTCTAATATTTTTTGTCACAAAGGCAAAAGGGCCCCAGGGCCTCTGAAAGTCATAATGTGACCCCGGTCATGGTACACATCCTTGGGTGTGAGTTTTATCAGCCCCTAATTCTTAAATGAATTTACAGAACTCTGACACCCCACCTAGCCTGGCCCATCATGCCAATGCATTTTGCATTTCTTTGGCTCTTTATTTAATTTAAATATTTAAATATCTGAATTCACAGCACTATGTATTCTTTTTTTTTTTTTTTTTGCTATCTGGAAAGGCATACAACTCTTACATATGTTAAAAAGCTGTACAATTAACTAAATTTTGGACAGTCATTTCATAGAGGAAGCTATTCAAGTGGCAAATAAGCACATAAAAAACATCATTAGTCATCAGAGAAATGAAAATTAAAACCACAATGAGACAGGATTATATGCCCTGTCCTATCTGGGTATATAAAGCTACACTTTTTAAAACTGACAATGTTTATTGTTGGTGGGGATGTAGAATGACCAGAACTCTCGTACATTGTCCATGGGAGTATGAAATGGTACAATCACTTGGGAAGAACTTTTGGCAATTTCATAACGACCCTATGACCCAAATTTCACTCCTAACCATTTACCCTTGAGAAATGAAAATATATGTCCACAAAAAAACTGAGATAAGGCTGTTCTTAGCAGCTTTATTCATATTAGCCCCAAATTGGCAACAACCCCAAATGCCCATCCATACGAAAATGGATAAACAAGCTGTGCTATATTCATACAATGGAAACTGCTTAGGACAAGAAGAAATGAACCTTGAGACGTGCGATAGCCTGACTAATTTCAAAAACAGTATTCTGAGTGAAAGGAGCTTTACACAAGTCTATGTAATATGTGATTCTAGATCAGTTTAAACTAATACACAATGAATAAAATCAGAAGAGTGATCACCTCTGGGGATGGGAGCAGGGGTTTGCCAGGAAAGACCTTGAAGAAACTTTCTGAAGTGATAGAGGTTCAGGTTCATACATTTGTCAAAACTCATCCAATGTTACACTTAAGTTTTGTGCATTTTTTAGAAAACAAAATTCAACTGAGTCTATTTTAAAGATCTTATTGGCTTTATTCAATGATTCATGAATCAGGCGACATCCAATCTAACAAATTGAAAGGAGCCCTGAGGAGCTACACAAAATGAAAGACTCTTATAGACAGAAGGGAGCAGGAACAAGGAAGTTACACTAGGTACAAAGAGAAAAAGTGGGTTAGTTACTGCAAGGTCTTTCTGTAGGGGCATGGAAGGGGTCTCTCGGGCAGATTACCTAACTAGTGCTGATCATGTGATTCCTAACTAACTGGTTTAAGATTCCAACTCTGGGAGAGCTGAAACTGTAATTAAGTCTAGGTTTGGTGACGGGGGACTTAGCATAAGCGACTCCATTTGGGGCCTACTTTCTTGTTTTTAACACACCATGTGTAAATTTTACCTAAAAACAAAGAGAACCAGAAACAAATATTGAACTCTCAGTAATAATGATGCATGTTGGGGTGCCTGGGTGGCTCAGTTGGTTAAACATCTGCCTTTGGCTCAGGTCATGATCCCAGGGTCCTGGGAATGAGCCCTACATCAGGCTCCCTGCGGAGGAGCCTGCTTCTCCCTCTGCCTGCCACTCTCCCAGCTTGTGCTCTCTCTCTTTCTCTCTGTGTCAAATAAATAAATAAATATTTAAAAAAATAATGATGCATGTTGAAGTCTTTAAGAGTAAAGCATACAGTCTGCAATTTACATTGCACTATCAAAAAAAAAAAATTATGGGCAGGGGCCCCTCGGTGGCAAGGTGGGTTAAGTGGCTGACTCTTGGTTTGAGCTCAGGTTGTGATCTCAGGGTCCTGAGATCAAGCCCCAAGTCAGGCTTTGCACTCAGCACTCTGTTCCTCTCCCTCTGTCCCCTCCCCCTGTGTTCTCTCTCTCTCTCTCTCTCTCTCTCAAATAAATAAATATATCTTTTTTAAAAGAAGATTATGGGTGAAGAATTTAAATAGACATTCTCCAAAGAAAATATACAAATGGCCAAAAAAGAACAGGAAGAGATGATTAGCATCATTTGTCATTAGGGAAATGCAAATCAAAACCACAAGAAAATATCACTTCACATCTACAAGACTATAATCAAAAAGACAGAAAATAACAAGTGTTCAAAAGGATGTGGAAACATTGGAACCCTCAGATATTGTTGGTGGGAATGTAATATATTATAGTCACTGTGGAAAACAGTTTGGCAATTCTTCAAAATATTAAACACAGAGTTGTTATATGACTCATCAATTCCACTCCTACTCTCGAGAATTGAAAAACAAAGGGATAATACATGTGGTATATTCCATACAATGAAAAGGAGTAAAGTGAGTAAGGAGTTAAAGGAGTAAAACTACAACATGGAAGAACCTTGAAAATAGTGTGTTAAGTGAAAGAAGCCAGACACATATTGTACGATTCCTTTTGTATGAAATGTCCAAAATGACCAAATCCATGGAGACAGAAAGTAGATGGTGATTTAGAGTGACTGGTGAATGGGGTAATGAAAATGTTCTGGAATTAGTGGTGATGGTTGAAAAATCTTGTGAATATACCAAAAACTACTGAATTGTGCATTTTAAAAGGGGAACTTATGAGAATTATATCTCAATTAAAAAATAAGATGGATTGGGGCGCCTGGGTGGCTCAGTCGTTCAGCATCTGCCTTCAGCTCAGGTCATGATCTCATGGTCCTGGGATCGAGCCATGCGTCGGGCTCCCTGCTCTGCGGGAAGCCTGCTTCTCCCTCTCCCACTCCCCCTGCTTGTGTTCCCTCTCTCACTGTGTCTCTCTCTGTCAAATAAATAAATAAAATCTTTAAAAATAAAAGATGAATTGATGGAGGGATGGTTAGATGGATAGACATATGTAGAACAAACATAGCAAAATGTTCATTGCAACATTTAGATGGTGGTTATATGGGTATTCACTGTATAATTCTTTCAACTTTTCTATGTATCTGCAAATTTTATAATAAAATGATAGGAAAATTATGAATAGTTAACAACTTTTAAGATTATTCTACCAATATGTAACAAAGACCTTTTTTTAAAAAAATAAAAAGCAAAATACAAACAGATGACAGGTGAGAGATAGATGATCGATGCCATAAACCTTTGAACCAGAAAGTCTGCTTCAGCAACTTAATCTAAGGAAATAATCATACCTTAGCTGAAAAAACAAAGTGTATGGGAAGAAGTTTCCTAAAGTGTTGTTTATCATAACAAAACATCTGTAAACAAACTAAATAGACACTGTGACAGAAATGAATCTCAAAGCACAAATTAAGGTGTGTACTACATGTAAAACTTTACATTTTCTACAACAATTTTTATTTTGAGCCCATTCCATAGGAGGGGTAGATGCAATCTCAGTCAATTAAGACTTTTCCCTCGTCTATATGGTTAGATCTGAGTTCTGGGGTGCATGTAGGGAGCAGGCAGGGGATGGGCAGGACTGGTCCTCCAGGCATCTGCCCACCCTGATGTCAGCTGGAATATCTATTGGTCCATTTGCCCCTTGGCTATCTGCAAGCTCTTTCTGCCAATCGCAGCTTCATCATTATTTTGAAATACTTATTGTGAAAAAGTTTATTATATCTAAAAATCCTTTCACTTTATCAGGAAATTCCAGCATTATCTTTGCCACCAAAGAAAAAGAATTGCTGTGAGATTCTTTGAATACAATTACAACTGTTTAAAAAAGCACCTGGGAAGCTCAGTCAGTTAGGCAGGCGACTCTTGATTCCAGCTTAGGTCATGATCTCAGGGTCCTGGAATCAAGCTCATCCCTCGATGGGCTCCACGCTCAACGGAGAATCTGCTTGAAGATTCTCTCCCCCTCTGCCCCTCCCCCACCAAAATAAATAAATAAGTCTTTTAAAAAATTGAAAATTGCTTATGATCTACTTGTGTGAGCAAAATTTGATCAAGAATTTGGGGATAGAGGGACGGGCAAAATGGGTGAAGGGGAGTGGGAGGTACAGGCTTCCAGGTAGAGAATGAATAAGTCACAGGGATAAAAAGTTCAGCAGAGGGAATATAGTCAATGGTACTGTAATAGAGTTGTGTGGTGACACATGGCAGCTACACTTGCGGTGAGCCCAGAATAACATATAAAGTTGTCAAATCACCATGTTGTACATTTGAAACTAATGGAACACTGTCAACTATATTTCAATTTAAAAAAAAAGAGTTTGAAGAGATTATCATCTAAAATTCTTGATCAAGATGGTGATCAGCCATTTAAAACACAACCGTGGATATTAAAAAGTTTAGTTCATGAAATCAGAGTCCAGTCTTTTGTTAAAAAAATGGAAGAGACAGTATTTGGAAGTTATTTAGCAAACATATGCTCTGTATTTATTTTTCTTATCATAATTATATAACATATAAGATGGAAAGCATTTTTCACCAAGTCTGTATATAGATTTCTTCCAAAGCACTAGGTCCCCCCAGAGTGCCCTGCAACTGCTGTAATCAAGATGCGCACACGGGGGCCGCCTGGGTGGCTCAGTCGTTGGGCGTCCGCCTTCGGCTCAGGTCGTGGTCCCGGGGTCCTGGGGTCAAGCCCCGCATCGGACTCCCGGCTCTGCGGGGAAGCCTGCTTCTCCCTCTCCCAACCCCCCTGCTTGTGTTCTCTCTCTCGCTGTGTCTCTCACTGTCAAATAAATAAAATCTTTAAAAAAAAAAAAGATGCGCACACGGTTGGGAAACTGCACTAGGATGAAATGTTACCTCTCATGCACCTCATACAATCTCCTTCATGGATTTAGCTTTAGGCTTTTGGAAATGAAAGCTTTTGTTTCTTTCCCCTAACTTTTCACCCCCACCCCCAATCCAGGCAATGAGCCTGGCTGACTACTTGTTCAAAAGGGAAGACTAACTAGAAAGAAAAAAAGAACATAGAGAGGTTGGTAAAAGGATGCAACTTTTCAGCTATAAGATGTGAAACATGGTGACTATAGTCAATAACACTGTGTTGTATAATTGAAATTTGCTTAGAAAGTAGACTTTAAATGCTCACACACACGCACACGAAGATAAATATGTGAGGTGATGGATGTGTTCATTAACTAGATGGGGAAATTTTTTCACAATGTATACATATATCAAAAAATCACATTGTACGCCTTAAACATCTTACAATTTTATTTATCACTGTACCTCAATCATGCTGAAATTAAAAACAAATTTTTAAGGATATAGAGCAATATCTATAAAACAATGGTTCTTAAAATGTGGTCCACAGTCCATGAAAAGTCCAGACATCCTTGCAAGGTCAAAATTCTGTCCATAATAATACATAATAATTTCCATTTTCATTCTCTCAAAGGAGTACAGAGCAGTTTTCTAGAAACTACCTATGTAACATCATAACGGATTGATTACACAAGCTGATATGAGAATCCAGCTGTCTTCTATTAGATTAGATATAAAAGAGATTTACAGAAATGTAATACAATGCCACACTTCATACTAGTTTTCTTGTTTTAGAAAATATAGCTAGGGAGCCTGGATGGCTCAGTCAGTTGGGCGTCCAATTCTTGGTTTCTGCTCAGGTCATGATCTCAGGTTCATGAGATCGAGCCCCATATCAGGCTCTGCCCTGGGTGTGGAGCCTGCTTGGGATTCTCCCTCTCTCTCTCTCTTCCGTGCTCACTCTCTCTTTCTTAAAAAAAAAAAAAAAAAAGGAAAGAAAATGTAACTATTTTTCATAAAAATTGTACTTAATATGAAATGAGTTCATTATAGTTATTTTTAAATGAATTAATAATTTATCAGGGTTTTTTTAATGATTTTATTTATTTGAGAGAGAGAGAGCACATGAGCAGGGGAGCGAGCAGAGGGAGCAGCAGGCTGAGCAGAGAGCCTGATGTGGGGCTCCCTCTCACGTCCCTGAGATCATGACTTGAGCCAAAGACAGACACTTAACCTACTGAACCACCCAGGTACCCTATTTATCAGTTTTAATATCTAGTACATTAAATATCACAGATATAATGCACAAAAAATTCTTTGGTAATCTCGGTAATTTTTAATTGCATAAAGGGGGGCGCCTGGGTGGCTCAGTCTATTAGGCGTCTGTCTTTGGCTGGGGTCGTGGTCCCGGGGTCCTGGGATCAAGCCCCACATTGGGCTCCCTGCTTGGCAGGAGGCCTGCTTCTCCCTCTCCCCCTCCCCCTGCTTGTGTTCCCTCTCTCGCTGTCTCTGTCAAAAAATAAATAAAATCTTAAAAAAAAAAAATTGCATAAAGGGATCCTGAGACCAAAAACTTTGAGAACGACCGCCCAAGTTTTATTCTGCCATACATCTAATACGGTGAAAAACTCTGCAGCCATTGAAATGGTGCATGAAAACATATTTACTAAATGGGTATGATCCTGTATTTAATTAAAATTGTGTGTGTGTGTGTGTGTGTGTGTGTGTGTGTGTGTGTGTACCCATAAGAAAAATGTATGGAAGGATGCCTATCAGTTAATGCTAATTGTTTCTAGGTGGTAAGATTGTGGAGATATTTATTTTCTTCTCTATTCCTTTTCTATATGTACTAGCTAAAATTTTTTTAGTGTGGTAAAAAATATCACATAAAATTCACCATTTCAACTGTCTTCAAGTGTACAGTCCAGTAGTGCTAAGTATATTCACATTGTTGTGAACCAGATTTCCAGAACCTTTCCATCTTTTTTTTTTAAAGATTTTATTTATTTATTTGACAGAGAGAGACACAGCGAGAGAGGGAACACAAGCAGGGGGAGTGGGAGAGGGAGAAGCAGGCTTCCCACAGAGCAGGGACCCCGATGTGGGACTCGATCCCAGGGCCCTGAGATCACTACAGGAAGTGAAGGTAGACACTTAACCAACTGAGCCACCCAGGCACCCCATAAGCTTTTTTTCTCAAGATTCATTTATTTTAGAGAGAGAGAGAGAGTGAGTGGGTGGAGTGGCAGAAAGAGAGGAAGAGAAGCAGACTATGGCAATGAGCCTGGAGCCCGATGTGGGGCTTGATCCCACGACCCTGAGATCATAACCTGAGCTGAAACCGAGAGTCAGGTGCTTAACCGACGGAGCCACGCAAGCACCCCTAGACATAAACTTAATAGAATAGAATGTAAGCTTACTGCTGCTTAGCGGAATGCTTGGCCCATGGTAGGCACCCAATAAATATTTGAATGACTAGACAAATAGGCAAATATGTGAAAGCACCTTGAAGAACAGCATGTACAATACAGGTTAACGTCCTTCTTTCCAGACTCTAGCACATATTTGCTTTTAGTTTTTCCTTGTTTTAGAGTATAGCTTGAGAACCAAAAAATTTAAACTAAAATTTAAATTTAGTAAGTCTAACCCAATATCTCAAAACAATATAGTTTATGTGAATTATTTACACAGCCTAAAGGGAACAAAAAAATGCTTAAGAAATTACCCCCACTAAGGGATTTCTAAGTCAAGAAAATCTTAATTTTCTATACAGTTGAGTAAAAAGATTATTATTTTCTGAAGACGCCCTGAAATCAGCCTGTTGTCTTACAAGTGTTTCTAGTTGTTGACCAGTTGTTGACCTTCTGTGAGTCCCTAAAAGCCCAGTGCCATTAGAGAAGATCAACCCAAAGGCCACATGGAAATGATACGACTTTATAATTATTAAATGATCCACATGAACTGTCCTAATTTGAAGATTTTTATTTATTTTTTTAAAGATTTTATTTATTTATTCATCTATTTATTTATTTGATAGGGGAGGGGCAGAGGGAGAGGGAAAGAATCTTTTTTTAAAAAAAAAAGATTTATTTATTTATTTTAGAGAGAGAGCACGAGCAGGAAGGGCAAAGGGAGAGGGAGAGAGAGAATCTCAGACTCTGTGCTGAGTGTGGAGCCAGACATGGGCTCAGTCTCACAACTGTGAGATCACTACTGTGAGATCATGATCTGAGCCGAAACCAAGAGTCAGATGCTAAACCAACTGCACCACCCGGGCACTCCTGAAGATTTTTATTTCTAATTCATTATCATCACATAGTTTGTGAGTCACCAAATCTGTGCGACTTAGTGGGAAAACTCTGGACTTGGAATCAGAAAGCCAGGTCTAAATCTGCTTGACAAGGTTATTGTGAAGATTAAATGAAATACTACTACTAATAAAAACATCTATTGAACACCTACTTCATATTGTATATGGAGCTAGATGTGTTACATATATTAGGCAAGTTCTCAAAAAAAGCATTGTGAAATATGCAGCATTATTCCCACATTACAGACAAGGAAATGGGGGCTCTGGGAGGTGGAAAAAGTGGCCAAGTTTCCACAACCTTTCAACATGCAGGGCTAGGATGCATGTAAAGGGCTCTCACTAGGATGTATGTAAGCTGGAACTTGCCATAAGAATGTAAGGTGTCTAATTACAAAGTGTCTCTGAAAGAAAGGATCATTTCTATTAATATCGCTTCTCTGGCAGAATGGATCAAACCAACTTAGATCCAGGAGCCAGAAACTCATCTAATCTCAACCACAGACCATCACATGTGCAAGTTGCTTTTCTTTGCTTCCTCATTTATGTTTTCCCAGTTTCCATATTAGTAACTTATATGTGGACTACACTGCCCACATCTCAGGATGTCACGAGGACTCACAGTTTAGAAAACTTGCAAAGATCCACTTTTCAAATCACCCAAATATTCCAAAGAAATTGTTGTGAGTTTTGCTCTTTGAGGTTGCATTTGGGTCAATGTCATGGCAAAGGCAGAGAAAGAGCCTAGGCGTCTGCTTTTCCACCTCCGTGTCTACCACCGTATGATCTCCTGGTGACTTGGTGTTTATGGATGATTTTTTTTCTTATGTATTGTTTCCGGATATAAACTTGATTCAAAATAGTAACTGATACACACACACAAACTCCAAACTGTCACCTTCCTCAGCTAGCTATTTAGTTAACTTTTAAGTTGCCTGAGAATAGACAGATCTATGCAAATTAGATATACATTTCAAAACAATCCATTCTTTTTTTTCCTTTTTTTTTTTTTGACAGAAAGAGACAGCGAGAGAGGGAACACAAGCAGGGGGAGTGGGAGAGGGAGAAGCAGGCTTCCCTCTGAGCAGGGAGCCCAACGTGGGGCTTGATCCCAGGACCCTGGGATCATGACCTGAGCCGAAGGCAGATGCTTAACAAATGAGCCACCCAGGCGCCCCAACAATCCATTCTTATTTACCTATTTTTTTAATTATGTTATGTTAATCACCATACATTACATCATTAGTTTTTGATGTAGTGTCCCATCATTCATTGTTTGCATATAACACCCAGTGCTCCATTCAATACGTGCCCTCTTTAATACCCATCACCGGGCTAACCCATCCTCCCACCCCCCTCCCCTCTAGAACCCTCAGTTTGTTTCTCAGAGTCCATAGTCTCTCACAGTTCATCTTATTTCCCTATTTTTTAAAGTAAGCTTTACACCCAATGTGAGACTTGAACTCATGACCTTGAGATCGAGTCACATGCTCTACGGACTAAGCCAACCAGGTGCCCCCAGTCCATTTTTAAGTATTGTTTTATAGGTGGTGCAATCTCAGTAGAAAATCCTAAGGGTCTTGGTGTCATTTGTTTAGCCAACAAATATTTATTGGATTGCCACTAAGTGCCAAGCAGGATGCCATGAACTTTAATGAGTGCACTAGACGAGACAAAGCCCATCTCTGCATTCACGGAGTTTGTAATTTAGCAGGTGAGGCCAACATGGGAGCAATAATCACAATACTAGCAGATGTGCCAAGCTCTAGCCAGGTCAGGATGCAGGGAGAGTGTGTCATGGAGACTTTCAGCTGCCTGGCGTTCCAAGCACAGCTTCTTTGAGGATGTTATATTTCAGCTGAGACAGGCTACCATCTGCCCAGGGTTGTGTAACTGTCTTCACGTCCCAACTGTGACACTTGGACATGTTAATGTCTTAAAGCCTGAGTCCTCTTGTGTAAACTGAGCATAATACACACTTGGCAGAGAGGTGAAAATACAAGAGAATACAAGGAAAGCATCTCCTAGGGCATCAGGCATATAGAGTGAGCCCTAAGTGCATGGTGCTTTTCACGATTATCTATCAATGTAGGGCATCAAGGGAAAACTGAAGGAGTTTGCCCAACAGCTAAAGATAAATTTACAGAGGGGAAATTTGGCAAAGACTCCAAATTCGAGAGATAGTCATCACCCCAAACTCAGGCTTTGCATCCTGAATTTCAGGTGCTGGAGTACCTGATACTTTAAGGCTCTGCCAAGTGCTGTTTTCAAGATAAGCTGGTAGGAATTTCTGAAGGTTGATCTCTTTCTAGCTGTGGGTGAGCCAACGCCCAGGTCCGACTTCTCAGGTAAAAGTAGGACGTCTGGGAAACATCTCTCTGGTCAGAGGACACACGGTTAATCAAGAGACAAGCCAGTGTTTATAAGCCAGATGAGGCGGGGAGCGATGAACGCCCAGCTGGAGGTTTTAGTTGAGGGTCAGAAGACCCGGCACCACCCAGATGAGGTCTGGAGTGGGAACAGTGCGCAAGGACCTTGTGCTCCGGGGTCGGGATGCCCAGGGCCGGTCCGCGGGCGCTCCCTCTCCAGGGCTCCTGGGCACTTGGCTCCTGGCCAGGTCCGCACCCTCCGAGGGGGTGTGGGTGATTCCGTAAGTGGGCGTGACCGGCCCCGAGGGGAAGGAGTGCAGGGAAGTGGGAGCGAGCGGGGGTGGCGGGGCGGCGAGAGAGGGAGCAGTGGGAGGGATGCAGGGCAGGAGTGGGAGGGATGCAGGGCGCAGTGGGAGGGGTGAGGAGCGAGAGAGAAAAGGGCGCTGTGGCGGGGCGGGAGGAAGTGAGCGACGTCTCGGCTCCCGCTGCGAGGCGGCTGGCGGGTGGGCCGGCCAGGTGAGCCCGCGATGCCGCTACGCTGGAAGCCGGGGCTGCCGCTGCTGCTGCTCCTGGGGCCGCTCGGTCCCTTCTCCCCAGGCGCCCGGGCGGGACCCGCGCAGGCCGAGGACGCCGTGGAGCTGCGCTTCTCCACCGAGCGGCCGGTGCACCTGGTGAGTCCCGCGTTCCTGTCCTTCACCATCGACGCCAACCTGGCCACCGACCCGCGGTTCCTCACCTTCCTGGGGTAAGCGCCGGCCGGCCTGTCCCTGTGTCCTGCCTTCCTGACATCCACGCCCGGGGGGGGGGACCTTTATCTCTCTCCGTCTCTCGGTCTCTGACTCTTTCCTGCCCTCCCTCCTCTCCTCCCTCCCACTCCCGAGGCAGCCGCCCCCAAACCGCTCTTTCCCGCCTTCATTCATTCAGCAAGTGTGGCCTGAGCGCCAACTAAAGGCCAGGTATTACGGGGAAATTTGGAAAAGAAATTTCCCACCTACCCCAGAAACATGCCTGGAGGAGGGGACCCAGGCAAGTGTGCCTGGAGGGCTATGAGCCCTTGAATTTGCAGCACAGTGTAGGACAGTTAAGATCGTGGACCAGACTTCCCTCTCTTAAACTCTGTTAAGAAAGTTAAAAAAAAAAAAAGTTAGAAAAGATCTCAAAGGAAAATAAGTGTGTGTGTATAAAATATAATTTTATATATTTTAAAATAAACTTTTAAAGAGCAGTTTTAGGTTAACAGCAAAGTTAAGCACAAGGTAGAGATTTCCAGCATTAGACTATTTTTTTAATCTAAATATTAAATAAATGAGACTTAGGAGACCACTGCAGTGACTTACAGAGCCTGAATAAAAAGATATTTTTCCAACACAAGGCTGCAAAATCAGCCGTAATTTTTTTTCTTGCCTGAGAGAGACAAGCTGGTGCTTGTTCACTGGCTGTTGCCCCATGAGTGCAGGCTGATCCCAGGACAGGGAGCTGCAGGGACAGTCCTAGGTCATCTAGGCCACTTATCTAGGTCATGAGAACCTCCAGAGATGGCCACACCTCAGCCAGTCCAAACAGCTGGGAATCTCCTCATTCCCAGACACCTACATGCTTTCCTGCCTGTGCCCACGCTGTCAGCTGCCATTGCTAATTTTGGTCATTTATTCTGTAAAGAAAAGCAGGTAGCCTAATGGTGAAGAGACTGGCAGTCGGACCACCCTGGCTTGATTCCCAGCTCTGCCAAAGATGGGGGGTTTGGTTGTTATTAGGAGGCTTGGCAACTCCAAGCCTCCATTCCTTCACCTGTAGCATAGAACTTCTAAACGGTTTGTAGGATTGTTATGAGGATTTCATGAGATAATAAATAAGTAGGAAGCAAGTGTTTGACACAGGGTGTTCAAAATTTAAGCTCACTGCTTTTTCCTGGAAAATGATGACTATTTGCTAACCGTCCACCAGTTCCCCGTGTGTCTCTTTTGATCATAGCTAGCCTCCATCTTTCCCTTCTGCAGGGGAGGAAGAACTGCCCGGTGCAGAGGAAGCCCCACTTTTTGCCCTCCCTGTTGGGGCTAGGGAGCCGATATCACACAGCGGGTGGTTGGGAGAGACGGAAAGATGACTCTGGAGAAACTCTGAACTATGGGCTCAGTATCTGAAGACCCCGGCGCCTAGCTTGGGAGGTGGGGTAGGGGCATGGGGGGTGGGGAGAGACGGTGTGAGGTGCCCTGCTGAAAACGGAGGCACTAACTGAACCACTTACTGAAGTGTGAGCACATCAGGCCTTTTCTGACGCTGAGGCTACCATGTGCCCCGCCCTTCCCCAGGGAAGGCATCTGGGGATTCTTCCTAGAGAAACAGATCCAAAAGACAAAACCTACAGCACGACCTTGGGGATCCAGGCCTGACCACCCTGTGGTGGAGCTAACCAGTTGACTGCTGCCACACACAGAACTTCGGGCCTGCAATTCACAGGGGTGATACTCTGTCTCTTCATCTCCCATATCTCTTTCTTCCCCGCTGGCCCCCACCTTTTGGTTAAAGGCGGGAGGAAAATGAAACCAAAAGAGCTTGTGCAATAGATAAAAGTGTTTCTTTGGTTTACAGAACTCAGTGTATCCCTCTTCATACGGGCTTCTCTCCTGGGCTGGCTCCTGACCACTCCAGTCCACTCCCTTGGCAAAGGCTCTCTTCAACGCCTGCTCCCCAGGGGCTTCTGCAAGCACTTGTAGCTATTCCCGGCTGTGACCTACAAGACTGATGCTCGAATAGGCAGGAGCTTCCTCTCGCTGTCTGCTAAGACCTGGCTTCTGATTTAGGGTCTGAGAGTCCACCTCCCAAGGACGGTTAGCACAGTGCCCCAAGGGATCTGCCCATCTCAGATGGCAACACTAAGCTTAATACCTGTGAGATGGGTGTTGTTCTCTTCCAGTTCCTCAAAAGTGAAGATGCTCAGGCAAAGATGGCAAGAGCTGAGCAGATGAAAGCTGAAGGAACAAGGAGAGGGAAACAGAAATAGCTGGTGCTATCTGAGCCTTTGGCATGTTGGGTCCTCTTCCTAGCATCTCCTAGGTTTTGATCCATTTAGCCCTTACTACAAGACTATGAGGGCAGGACTATTATTATCTCCATTTAAAAAAAAAATGAAGAGGGACGCCTGGGTGGCTCAGTCGGTTAAGCGTCTGCCTTCGGCTCAGGTCATGATCTGGGGATCCTGGGGTCCTGGGATCGAGTCCCGCATTGGGGATCCTGCCTCTCCCTCTGTCTGCCACTCCCCTGCTTGTGCTCTCTCTCTCTCTCTCTCTCTGACAAATAAATAAAATCTTTAAAACAAAAATAAAAAAAATTTTTAAAATTTTAAAAAATGAAGAGTGAGGTTTAGGGAGACTCAGTAAATGACCCCTAGGCAACCAGCTGTTCATGAAGGAGCAGAGTATGCGCCCAGATACTAATTGCAGGTACAAGAATGCACAAAAATAAAGTAAGCAGTATATAGATATAGATTCTTTATTTAAATTCAATTTAGTTAACATACAGTGTATTATTAGTTTCAGGGGTAGGATTCAGTGATTCATCAGTTGCATACAACACCCAGTGCTCATTACACCATGTGCCCTCCTTACTGCCCATCACCCAGTTACCCCATCCCTCCATGCACCTCCCCTCCAGCAACCCTCAGTTTGTTTCCTAGAGTTCAGTGTCTCTTATGATGTGCTTCCTTATTTTCATCTCATGTTATTTTTCCTTCCCTTCCCCTATGTTCATCTGTTTTGTTTCTTAAAGGCAGTTTATATCTTCTAAAGGCAGTAGGGTAGGGTATAGAGGAAAAAGAATGCCCAGAAACAAATTGAGAAGACTGATGTAATGAAAAGAAGGACTGACCCGACAGTGAGAGAATCAGGGCCCAGACCTCGGAGCTTCAACAGAGGCCTGAGCACATTTAATCAGGTGGCACGGTTCTGGTTTCCCATGATGGCAAAGAGATGTGGTTTTTCTTTTTTTCACATTTGCAATTAGAGAACGTAGAGTACACAGAACTTAAATGCCAGTGATAGAACATTCTAGAATTGGAAACGAGCATCTTTTCAGTTTGTCTTCTTCCCAGAGATAACTAATCAACAACCCAATCAAAAATTTCCTGTGCCTGACTACGTGCAGAGCTCTGAAGAGGCACTGACCCTCAAAGATAGGGGAGGGGGTCGAGATCAGCACTGCTCAATAGGAATATAATGTGAGCTTCATGTGCCAGCTACATATGCCATTTAAAATTTCCTAGTAGCCATGTTAAAAAATGGTAAAAGGGGGGTGCCTGGGTGGCTCAATCAGTTAAGCATCCCGACTCTTTTTTTTTTTTAAGGTTTTATTTATTTATTTGACAGAGAGAGACACGGCAAGAGAGGGAACACAAGCAGGGGGAGTGGGAGAGGGAGAAGCAGGCTTCCCGCGGAGCAGCGAGTCCAATGCTGGGCTCAACCCCAGGACCCTGGGATCACGACCTGAGCCGAAGGCAGACGCTTAACGACTGAGCCACCCAGGCGTCCCATAAGCATGCGACTCTTGATTTGGGCTCAGGTCATCATCTCAGGGTTGTGCCATGGAGCTGCCTCTGGCTCCACACTGGGCATGGATCCTGCTTAAGATTCTCTTTCCCTCTCCCTCTTGCCCCCACCCCCTGCTCATGCTCTCTCTCTCTCTCTCTCTCTCTCTCTCAAAAAAAAAAAAGTAAAAGAAACAGGTGAAGTTGATTTTAATAATATATTTCATTTAACACAAAATATCCAAAGTATTATCATTTCAACATGTAATCAATATAAAAATATTAATGAGATATTTTACATTCTTTTTCAAACCAGGTCTTCAAAATCTGGTGTATATTTTATACTCATAGCCCATCCCAATTCAGTCTAGCCACATTTCAAGTCCTAGCCACATGTGGCTAGTGGTTACCTTCTTTGCAGTGAGGTGCACACTTCAAACATAACACATACACAAAGGGGCGCCTGGGTGGCTCAGTCGGTTAAGCAGCTGCCTTGGGCTCAGGTCATGATCCCAGAGTCCTGGGATTGAGCCCCACGTCGGGCTCCCTGCTCAACGGGGAGTCTGCTTCTCCCTCTGCCTCTCCCCACCCCCGCATCCCCCCCCTATCGTCGTGCTCGTGTGCACGCGCGCTTTCTCTCAAATAAATAAATAAAATCTTAAAAAAAAAAACCAACCCCCCCCAAAAAAAGACACACACACACAGCAGGGTTCTCTAATACAGGGTAAAAAAAAGTAGAGTGCAGAGTCAGTGCTGGAGACCCTAAGTACTCCAGAGCAGACAAGCTGGTACTAAGCAGCAACAGCAGTAATTCTGCAGTTGTGCTTTCTTTTCTCTTTTCTTGTCTTTCCTTTTTTTAAGATTTTATTTATTTATTTGAGAGAGAGAGCACACAAGCAGGAGGAGCGGCAGAGGCAGAGGGAGAAGCAGGCTTCCTTCTGAGCAGGGAGCCCAATGCAGGGCTCGATCCCAGGATCCCCGGATCATGACCTGAGCCGAAGGCAGACGTTTAACCGACTGAGCCACCCCGGTAACCCATGCTTACTTTTCTTAAGGGTTTGCTTATTTTTTTTCAGCAACGTTCATTCCTTTTCACCAATTCGATAAATAGTTATTAATAATGACTTTCCATAATCAGATCCCTGCATCGTCATGGACAAAATTGCTTTTCACATTCGGAAAATCACTTCTAATCAATGTCAAGTGCACGTTTTTGAAAACCGATATTGGAAATAACCTCAAGCCCTCTATGTGCCTATTGCTGAGAGAATAACCACAGCCAGAGAAACAGAGAACTGAGAACAATTACAAGCCACAGACTCACATACTTTGACCCCTGAGAAGCACTGTCTCCCTGATTAAGTGCTCCTCGTTCCCTTCCCTCCCAAACCTTTCACAGTGCTCCCTGGAGCCCTTTGCATGGCCCGCGCTCCCTAAAACTTGGCTCTTCTCTGAAGACCCAAGTGCAGAAGTGGACATGCTGCGTCCCTGAGGGAGCCCTTTGTAGTAGAAGCTGTACTTTCTACAATACCGCAGCCCTTTTCCCATTCGCCAACACAGCCTCTAAGTGATGGCCCCCCACTGTCAATGTAGTTCAAATCCCTGCTGGCTTGTTACCTTGGGCAATAGCCTCCTTTTGTTCAGGTTCCTTGTCTGTAAAAAGAGGATGATAACCTACCTCACTGGGTTGTTTTGGGATTGAGTGAAATAATGTATGCAAAGTGTCTAAAACACTGAGTTTGCAGGAACCCAACTCATGCTAGAGATGACTGTCATGACTCCAGTATAAGGTTCACTGTCTCCATGTCTGGCCCTCATCCTATGCTCCTCATCACCGCACTGTGCTTTGCTCTTACTTCTCCTTATTGATTAAAGATTGGTGTTAGGGGCGCCTGGCTGGCTCAGTTGGTTAAGCATCTGCCTTCGGCTCAGGTCATGGTCCGTGGGTCCTGGGATCTAGTCTCGCATTGGGCTCCTTGCTCAGCCAGGAGCCTGTTTCTCCCTCTGCCTGCCGCTCCCCCTGCTTGTGCTCTCCCTCTCTCCCTCTCTCTGACAAATAAATAAAATCTTAAAAAATAAAAAAATAAAAATTGGTGTTGCTCTCACAGTTTTCTCTCCACTCCCATGTCCCACCATCATCCTAGATGACTTCAGGTCCTCTTGAATAAACTGTCTCTCAATTTCTTCACATCCACACTTTACAATCCTCTTCCCTCGGTGTTCAATTGGAACTGGCTTGTACCATCTTTTGAACTGTGTGCATCTCTTCCCAGCCCCGCATTCACTGACATCAACACCGCCATCTTGAAATCAGCCCCCGTGGGTGTTTGCACCATGGACACTGGCAAATGTGAAAAAACAGGGTACTTGTTTTTAGGGAGCGAGCTTACTAGCACACACGGCTTCACCCCATTCCAGCCACCTAATGCCATGGACACACCTTGACTCTTTTCATCACTAAGAACCTTTTGACATCTGAAATCTTAAGTGAAAGTCTCCCGTTCTTGGACTACACTCCTTACTCCCTTAAACTTCCACTCTGTGGATCCGCCACAACCATCTGTTAGGTCCCTCCACTGAACAGCCTTTTCCTGTCTCTGCTTCTTCCACAGCTCACTTGGGCTTCTTGGTTTACCACACGAGTCGTTCTTGTGATAACATCCCCCAAACTCCTGCCCTGTTGTTCTTCCTGTTAAACCCAAACCTAGCTCAGTCCAGTTGTAGTTTCCATCTTTGGAATCTATAAGGTGGTCATAAAGTCTGGGAATGAGAACTATTACCTAATTATGAATTGTAGTGTGTATTAATAAGCCACTTTTATGTATTTGCCTCTACCTCCCGTCTCAGTGGCTGCCCTGAATAGTGGGCTGTGAGCTCTTGGGGTGCAGAGGAAGGGCCCAGGCACATGGGTTGCACTATACATTCTTGGCCTCCAGACTTACTTGGCCCTAGTGCCACCCCTTACCTCTTCATCTCCCTGCCTTTCTCATCTTCCACTTCCTTAAAGCTCCGATCCTACCTCCACCTCACCACTCTGAGCCTATGACCATGTTTCTCTTCCCAAAGAAAATGAAGTCACTGGACAAGAACTTCCTTTTCTTCTAGCCACCAAACCTGCACACATCCCATGGCCACGTCTAGCTTTCTTCCTTTCGCTCTCCTCAGGCCAGTGCCTCTCTCCTCTGTCTCCTGCTGCCTCCCCGAGGACTTTGCTCTGTCAGTCATCTCTTGTCTCCGTTGTCTTTAACCTCCCTTTTGACTGGGTCCTTCCTCACAGCATGGAAACATCCTCAGGTCTTTCCCGTCTCAAACGCTGTTCTGCACGTGTGCCCCCCCTCCCCTCGGCGGCCTTCCTTACTGCCCACTCCTTCCTTGATCCACCCTCACGATGTCCCTATCATTGTGTCATAAAATCCATCTCTCCAACATCACCAGTGACCTTTTATTGCAAAATCCAATGAACACCTTGTGTTTGTATCTTATTTGGTGTCCATCATGGGTTGAATTCCTGGGTATTGCCCCCACAATTCATACACTGAAGTCGTAACCCCTATACCTCAGTGTGTGAGCTTATTTGGAAATAGTGCCATTGCAGATACAATTAGTTAACAACTAGTTGTGGTGAGGGGTGCCTGGGTGGCTCAGTCAGTTAAGCATCTGCCTTCGGCTCAGGTCATGGTCCCAGGGTCCTGGGATCGAGCCCCGCATCGGGCTCCCTGCTCCATGGGGAGCCTGCTTCTCCCTCTCCCACTCCCCCTGCTTGTGTTCCCTCTCTCGCTGTATCTCTCTCTGTCAAATAAATACATAAAATCTTAAAAAAAAAAACAAAACAAAAGAGCTAGTTGTAGTGGAATGGAGGGGGCCCTAATCCATTCTGACTGATGTCCTTACAGAAAGAGGAAACGTGGGGACGGGTATACACACAGGGAGAAGGCTGTGTGGAGACTGGAGTTGCAGCGGTGGTTCCTGGGCTGCAGGGAACCACCAGAAGCTGGGAGGGAACCTGGAACGGATCCTTCCCCGGTCACTGCAGAGGGAGCACGGCCTTGCCAGACCCCTTGATTTCAGATTTCTAGCCTCCACACCTAGAAGAGAGTAAATTTCCATGTTTAAGGCACTGGTTCGTGGTACTTCGATTCTGGAGTCTCTTGGAAGCTTTTGGCAAGGTTGACAATGAAACCTTCTCATCCCTTCAGGTCTATGTTGCTTCCGTTTCTGCGGGTTCCCCCACCTCTTTAACACTTCTTCTCCTCTTTCTCTAGCTTGTCTTAATGTTTGATGTTCCTCAGACTTCTGACTTGGGCCTTCTTTTCACATAATCTCTTCTTTTCACATAATCTCCTGAGTGGTCTCACCGGCTTCCATGGCTTGAATTCACGCCCTATGTGATTTATGGGTTGTTGGTTTTTGTGTTTTTTTTTTCTTTTTGATTTCTGTGGTATAAATATTCCCACCGTGGCTGATTTCAAACTGCCAACGGTTTAACAACTTGTTCTCAAAATATAACAACTGGCTCTCACAGCTGATGGGAGCCGGCACAAGCTGGCTCCCACACACCTCCGATTTGGTGTCAGAGATAGGCAGCTTATTTTTACACGGAAGGTAAAATAAAAATACCTGCAGACTTTGCTTTCCCCTCACAAACTGCTCCGGAAGTGAAATATCTGCAGCTGCTTTGACGTGGGGCTTTTTGGTTTATTTCCATATCACTGTGGTGGTGGTAAATCCCCCCCAACCACCACCTTTTTTTTCCCCTCCCCCGTGTATGATAGAAATAGAATACCTTTGATCAGTTTTATTTTTATGACATGTTTTGCAGCTGTTTAAAATCTGGTTTTTGTCAGAGGGCATCAATATTGTATTCTCAAAACAAGAAAATATTCCCTGGCAAAGGAGACAAATAAAACGATCTTTACTACCAAGACTTTTGAAACACGTGATTTCCTTTACTTGGCAGGAGCCATAGCATTGGGTTTTAATTGCGTTCAGAAAACAATCTTTGGCCCCACTTGCCCTTTCGTCAGGGTGGACTCACTTGTTCACTCGCTTAACAGATATTTATTGAGCACCAGCTGTGTGCCAGGCACTTGTCTAGGTGCTGAGGAGATTCTGATGAGCCAGACAGATGGGAGCTTACATGGCATGGAGGGGAGATAGATAGTAAACCAAGCAAATAATAAGGAAGCTAATTTCAGAGAATGGTGACGGATTTGAAGAAAATCAAAGCAAGGTAATATGATTGAGAGTGACCTGAGGTGGTATAGTCACTATCTCTGGGAGGTAGGCTCTGGGACTCAGGCATCTGACCCAGGCAGATATATGTATCTTGAGGTCTCTTGAGCTCCTTCTACATGGTGCTAGTTTTCCTTCTGTTTCTCAGAGAGCACCAGTCTCTGGTACCAGCTACACAAAAAATCTAAATGAGCTTCCTCTCTCATCAAACGCAGTTAAAATGCCAAGGGCTGGACTCAGTGCCTGACCAAAGGCAGGGGGACACAGCCAGCCTGAAATGACTCTGAGGAAGATCCTTGTATTAGTTGTGAGGCCGTGTATCTGCACCTGTGGGCTGGGGGTTACCAGTCACTGACGTTTAGACCGAGGACTCTCCATTCTGCCTCTCACCTTGATGTGTCCCTCAGCTTGTCCATTACACATGGCCAAGGGCCAGACGGAAATATGTTTTTTGGTGTTGCTTTAACATTTCCAATTCTACAAAACCGAGCCTCTCCCCCTGCCCTCATCCCCAGCTCCAGTCTATCACCTATTCTTCATCTCAGCAAATATTACCATCTTCCAAGATGCTTCCCAGGGGGTAATCCTTGACTCTTTTGGAATATCCAATTAAACATGAAATCCAGTATTTCTACCTCCACAGGTGTCTTGAATTTACCCACCTCTCCATCCCCAGGGCTGTTACCCTATCTCAGCCTATCACTTCCTGTTTATGTTAATGTGACCACAGTCTTGGTCCTTCTGTTCAGTTATTGACACTGCAGCCTGAGATTCTTTTCTAAAATAGAAGTCGGGTGAGGCCTTTTCATTGCTCTAAATCCTTCCATAGCTCTAAATTGCCCTCATATAAAGCTGGATTCCAGGACATGGTGGCTCACCCTCCATGGTGCGGCCCTTTTAGCCTCTATACTCCATCCTCTCCCTGCCCCTAACCTGTAGGCTCTAACCACATCTGTTAGCTCTTCATTTGTGCCATATTCTCTCCTACCTCTGCCTTTGCGGACATTTCCCTACACCTAGAACGCTTCCTTCAATCCCACCTCAGTATCTTTGACCTGGATAAGATTTAATCCTTTTGAATGTCAAACAGTGAAGCTATTTCCCCCCAAAACCTCTAACCACACCCTACCCCCGGCCCAGAGTTTGGGTTAGGATACCCATTGTGTGTTCTCATAGCCCTGTTTTGGAATTGCCTATATACCTGTTTAAATACATATGTATGCACTTGGGGGCGCCTGGGTGGCTCCGTCGGTTAAGTGTCCAACTCTTGATTTCAGCTCAGGTCATGATCTCAGGGTCATGGGATCAAACACCCCTCCCTCCCCAGTCCAGGCCCCGTGCCGAGCAGGGAGTCTGCTTGGGATTCTCTCTCCTTCTGCCCCTCCCCTGCTTATGCAAGCTGTCTTTCTCTCCCTCAAATAAATACATAATAAATCCTTAAATATATATGTGTATATATATATATATATATACATGCAGATTGTAAATTATATGAGAACAGCAGCTCTGTCTGTCTTGTTTCCTATTGTATCCCCTGCAACTAGCATAATGCCTGGCAAAGTGGGCCTGCCATGAATTTTTATTGATTAACGGATGGCTATGTCTCCCTTCCTAAATTTTGGTTTCTTCGCTTATCCTTAAAAAATAAAACCACCTTGTATAAATTAAAATGTCATATGCTTATTATGGAACACTTATAAAATACAGAAGAGAGTCTACCATCCATCTCAGTACATAGTAATGACCCCTGTTATCGCCTTGTATAGATATTATTTTCATTATTGAAATCACACTATGTCTGCAGCTTCTTTTAATTGTGGTAAAAGATACCAAACATAAAACTTACCATTTAACCGTTTTAAGTGTGTAGTTCAGTGGCATTAAGTGTACTCCCACTGCAACCATCACCACTACCCATCTTGGAACTTTCTCATCTTCCCAAAAGGAAACTCTGTGCCCATCAAACAACAGCGCTCTCTTGCCCTCCCTACTGCTTTTTTTTGTTTGGGTTTGTAGCAAAGTGGAAATGGCTTTCTTCTGAATCCTTACTTAGTCCAGGTTATCATCTCCCTTTATTTTCAAGCGGCTGTGAGGATTTCGCAGCACGGGCCGTCCTTCCTGGCGTTCTGTGGTGCTGCCCGGTGTTTCAGTTAACGTTGAATTCCAGGCCGATAACATTTCTGAAGCCTCACTTTGTGCTGTGTTTCCGCACTTAGGGGCCCATGAAAATCTTCTAACTTCTTGTAAGATCCAAAGAAAATGAACTTTTAGGTCAAAGAAAATGTTTTAATATATAATATTCACATGTTTGTCTTTATGGAAATATCATCATGAAATATACATTTAAATATATATATATATATATTTTAATGGAGGAAGAGGATCATGAAGGCAAAAATGCCTAGGTAGTACAGTAAAAAGCTCTCAAGTTACAAACAAACAAAAGAATGGTGAGGAGGAATTGCTGGAGTTTTTAAGGCAGGAGACCTATCCTTTGGTCTATTTCCATCTTTTAAGTTCTCTTTCCTAAGCATAAATAAAGTCATCTTTGGAACATTTTACATAGCAGTATGTATAGTTCTGCAGTATCCTGAAATTTTAGATTTAAAAATTTTAAATTTTAGGTCAGGTCTCTAATTCCTCAGACGTTAAGACATATTGCCAATTAGTCCTCCTGGAATGATTCTCCAATTTGAAAGAACCCACATGGAAGCTAATTAATTGGACCATTCCAAAGAGCTAGACGGCATTGGTTTTACGCGTTTTAAGAGAGTTCAGAGAGTAGTGTGGCCAGGATCACATGTATGAGACTTCAGAAATGTATGGCAGCCGTCCCCGTTACCTGCGTCTTCTGGTATCTTTGTTTTGTTCATTTAAATAGTCATGACATCTTCATCTTTCTGAGGGAAGGGATTGTAAAGCATTCTGATTCCATTCTGGAGCATTTGGTGCCATTCTGAGCACATAAGAGGCACCTACCAGCAGCATTTTTGACTTGATGAGATATGCATTTAGAATTGCTCAAATTAGAGTTGTTGATGATAGGAATTAGAATCTTATCTAATTCTAAATCATTTGACTTAAATTTAGAAGGATGGTTTTCCTTGAAAGCCAGAGTTAGGGAGAAGAGGAAGAATCCTAACTCATTTATGAACTTATCTGAGAACCTAAACTTCTTTTTTACATTTTTAAAAAAGATCTAGTTTATAATTTTTTTAGATTATTTATTTGAGAGAGAGAGAGAGAGAGCACGAGGAGGGAGGAGAGGAAGAAGTAGACTCCCCGCTGAGCAGGGAGCCCGGACGATGCAGGGCTCCATCCTAGGACCCTGGGATCATGACCTGGGCCAAAGGCAGACGTTTAACTGACTGAGCCACCCAGGCGCCCCAAGATTTATTTATTTTAGCGAGAACATGAGTGCAAGTGTGGGGGGCAGAGGGAGAGAATCCCAAGCAGCAGACTACCCGATGAGCGTGGAGCCTGATGTGGGGCCGTCCCAAGACCCCGAGATCATGACCCAAGTCAAAATCAAGAGTCCGATGCTTAACCTACTGAGCCACCCAGGGGCCCTGAGAACATACATTTTTGAAGACAATCTATTTTTCCGAGAAACACAGAGTCATCTTTCCTATAGTGCCCACTCTCTTAACCTCTTTTCCTCCATCAGTCACAAAAGGTTATGAGTCTTTTGAAAGTACTGAACACTATCCTACTTGTCAAATTAAAATATAAGTTCTTGCCAGAGTCAGAGCTCCAAGTTGCCTGCAGGCGCCTAGATGTGCAACCTTGCACTTAGAAAGATTCCGACTGAGAAGACTTCCCCGTTATAGCAATAGGACTTCTCCCTCCAAGCCCCATACAGCTACATATTAAGAAATAGGTCCACCTCAAGAGTAAACATGTTAGACTGGAGTGTCCTGGAAAACATACTTTTAATTTCTTGCTTGTCTTCTAACAGTTCTCCAAAGCTTCGCACTTTGGCTAGAGGTTTGTCTCCGGCATACCTGCGATTTGGTGGCACCAAGACGGACTTTCTCATTTTCGATCCCCAAAAAGAACCGACCTTTGAAGAGAGGAGTTACTGGCAGTCTCAAGTCAACCAGGGTGAACTTTTTAAAGATTCACAATATGTTTTAATTCATTTGAGTCAGTCTTGAGCATTCTCAGAGAAGTGTTCCGGCTGCCATCTGACAGTAAGAAATCGAGGGCTCCCGACTGCCTGATGGAGGCATTTCTCACAAAAGGAGGAAGTAGGGGGCAGGTTTCCTCCTCCCGATGTTTTCAGGAATGTGAGACCTCACACAAAAAATTGTGCTGGGCATAACTGAGAGTTAATTGTGCTGTAAATAGAACAATGATTGTAGCTGAAGGACACAGCTGCTTAGTGGGAGCATGTGGGCAGAAATGTGTCAAACTGAAAAGAGTATTTACAGCCGAAGATACAAGCAATGGATTGCAACCCATTTATTCTGAAAATAGAATGTGAATGGAAGGTATAACAAAAGGGTGTGGAGATACGCTCTGCTTCTTAGACTGGATTTTAAGATTTGATTTATTGGGCAGTGACTGTCAAACTTTATTGACTACCCGTAGTCACCTGGGGTGAGTTTGAATATTTGGATTCTGTGTTCCAACCTTAGATTACAAGTTTAGCAAGCTCCTCAGGTGATTCTGATATTTGGAAGTCTGTTGGCTCCCCCTGAGAAACCTGCCTTAGGGAGCAACGAGGATTTGCCCTATGTCTTCCATAAGTACTATACAGACTTCAAATGGAAGTTAAATCATTATTGTAACGATTATGAAAAATATAGTGTATATATAGTTGAATTATAATAATGTGTGCATCATGCATATATTAGTGAATAATATTTCATTATTTCATATATTACATATTTTCCTTCTATTTTCTTCAGGTAGGCAGTGTCCAGAACAGTTAGTCAGTAATTGGGCCAAAACTGATAGAAGAGTAATTAGAAAAAAATGAAAAAAAGCAGGAGAATTCTCTTAAAGTGACATATTGGAATCATTTATGCTTAGACTTGACCATTCCCGTCAGTCACGTGTGTTTGAAAGGTCTCTTAAGTTCAGACCGGAAACTCTCCTTTGCTCGTCAGTTTTCCTCATCCTGTGTGTATATGTGGTGGGGGATGGGAGATGTCAAGTGCCTCTGAAACATCCTTTTTGAGCACAGCGATGGATGAGGCACTGGTTGCCAGAAAGCCAGAATGTGTAGCTTCCCAGAAAGGAAGTTGTTGGCAGGTCAGCACGCCCTGGCAGCCAGCGCCCAACAACTCTGCTGCCCTTGTGATAAAGAAGTCCGGTCTGCCTGACAGCATAGTGGTTGACTTTTCCAATTGCCCATGTTGTGGTCTCAGAAGCTTCGAGGATATCATATTTGAAGGAAAAAAAAAGTCAACATTTCCTGTCCCACCATTATGGCAAGAGGAAATCAACCCAAAACAGATAAGAGTCCAGCGAAACAAATTTCTGTGTATTTTGAAAGTGAATCTTAAGAGAATTGAACTGTTTTCTTAGGTGGGGTTCTCTAGCAATTTTAAGTTTCTGAGGAGCCTTCTGAATTGTTAAATAACCTGAAGTCACGTCCAGTGTATCTGTATCCAGGGTATGTCCAGTGTTTCTTAGGAAACCTGCCCTTTGGTGGTTTTTTTGTGTGGTGATTGGTTAGCCAGCAAATTTGACGTGTGTAACAGAATATCTCTCTCTCTGATCTCATACCAGAAATGTAATTATCCTGCTTTAGTCACATAAATAAGTAATGAAATAAATGTACGGGATTTCAACCTTACCACTGTGAAAATAGATCCTCTAAATTATTTCTTCCATTTGCAGATATTTGCAAATCTGGATCCATCCCTTCCGATGTAGAGAAGAGGTTACAGTTGGAATGGCCCTTCCAGGAAAAATTGCTGCTCAGAGAACAGTATCAGAAAAAGTTCAAGAACAGCACTTACTCAAGTAAGAGATGAAAGGTACCTGCAGGTGTCCCAGCCCCCAAATACATGGATAGCTTGAACTTGGGCTTGAACCACGTAAGCCCTATAGCAGTTGTGTTAAGAGTTAATGGGAAATCTTGAACCCAAAACTTCTGGGTTTTTTTCTCATTTCTTCACCTGACTTTGCCTACTAGCCATGAAGTGAAATCTAGAAATCACTCATGAGCTAATAATGACCTTTATTGCTCTGAAGAACTAGGAAGTCAAGGAAGACACAGATACATTCCTTGTGTAAAAGTGAAGTACAAAAGTATGAAGAGTAAATAATGGGGGCGCTTGACTTGTTCAGTCAGTAGAGCCTACGACTCTTGATCTCGGGGTTGAGGGTTCGAGCCCCATGCTAGGTGTACAGATTACTTAAAAGTAAAAATAAATCTTTAGGTGAAAAAAAAGAGCAAGATGTGAAAACCATTCACACCTCATCATCCATTCCATCTCTCGTCCCAGAAGCAACCCCTAAATTATGAGTTGGTGTACCATTAGGCAGTGGAAGCCTGAGTCATGCCAGACAGTGTTGGCCATCAAGCAGCTCTCTCTTTTTCTTTCCTCTGTGGCTTTGCAGACCTAGAACTAGCTCGACGAACCAGGAATTTATTTCCATTCACTGAAACAGTTATGCAGTCTTCAAAATGGGAAGATGTTGTCATGCAGGGCTTTAAAACAACTGAAACAAGCCGCCCTTATTTAACTATGAAAAATATTTTTATCTGAAAGTTGATGTTTTAGACCCAACTAAGGGATGATGTTGCCCCAGATCTCAGTTAAGGGAATAACCTGCTCAGATACTCTACAACTGTCTTTTGATTTTTGAAAAATAAATTATCTTGTAGTTAATTTGGGTCACTTGGCATTTCTAAGAGAACGTTACTGGAAGAAGATCATTTATCTTTGAAAGATTTTGCTGGATATTATCTGGATGTCAATGTATCCAGTGGATTTTTATTTTTATATTTTTTTATTTCTAAGGTACAGAAAAGATGTGGCACATAAGAAATCAGAAAATAGTTTACATGTTAATAGATAAGGCAGTCCTCTAAATTATTTATTGCATTTTAAAGGGGGTAGGGGAACAACTCTGACACTTTAATAACATGATCTATGGTTGAATGGAATTTGACATAACACAGGGCCATCTCAATCCCACGAAGGGAATGACAAGAGTACAAGAGACCCATAGCAGTAAGGTCTCACCTATAATAAATCAATATGATATAGGTCTGCTAAGAGAAGACTCCGTGGTATTAGGTAATCTATTGATTTCTACTTTATTTTGCATCATGTTAAACATTATACCAGTTTATACCAGTTTCCTACCTCACACAATCTTTCTGGAATCAAGATGGTAGGTTTCCACCATCTTTCCCTGCCTCTGGGACTAGGACCTTCATAGTTCCTACACCAGAAGAAAGTTCTTTCACTAGGTAACTAGGTCATTATAACTGCAGCCACCCCACTGGCTAAAATATTTAACAAATACGGATAGTTTATTTGCATCTGGAAACATTTGACTCCTGGTTTGAAATTCTTTGTTTTAACATACATGTCTTAGAAACATATAGATGGGAATGCACTGAGTTTCGTCTGGGCACCAACTCATTATAGTAGGAAGTATCTCAGAAGCCGACAGGTGTTTCCACACATTGTTCTGCACTGACGGCTGAGGTTGGTGATGCCTGAGGAACTTGGGCTGGCATTGTCCAAGGGAAGAGATAGCAAAAGTCTATGGTGGCAAGGACAGTCATTGTCCTTTAATGTGTCTATCATGGCACTGACTAATTCGTCAGTGGCCTACACCGTTAAAACGGGTGTCCTAGAAGATACAGGCAAGTTTTCCAGTTACAGGACCCATTGGATGGTGGGTTTCACTTAAGTAGAAGATGACAAAACATTTGTCACGAGACTACAAACTGTAAGCCTGTTTAGGCAGCAAGAGGAAGCAATGTTACAGATGTAATTCTGGGTGTGACTGCAAAAAGAACTTCCTTATTCAAATAGTTCTACTTAATGAGCTAATTCTTTGCTCTCCGTCTTCTCTGCCTCTCTTCCTCATCACCTGAGTCCTCCCCCTCCATCACCCAGTCCCACACTGGAAATGGACACCCTTATGTAAACAGACATGGCATAAGGCCAGAGAAAGAATGCCAATGCTAGTGTGTCATTTAGATTATCCTGCTCCGGGGATCTTTCTACCCTCTCGTAGAATAAGGGTAATGATTGGGAAATGGAAATTTAGCTGTGAGTTTTTTCTTTCTTTCTTTCTTTTTAAAGATTTTATTTCTTTATTCAACAGAGAGAGACACAGCGAGAGAGGGAACACAAGCAGGGGGAGTGGGAGAGGGAGAGGCAGGCTCCCCGCGGAGCAGGGAGCCCGACGTGGGGCTCGATCCCAGGACCCCGGGACCATGACCCGAGCCGAAGGAGGACGCTTAACCGACTGAGCCACCCAGGCGCCCCTTTCTTTTGTTTTCTTTTTAATTTTATTTATTTGTCAGAGAGAGGGAAAGAGCAAGCACAAGCTGGGGGAGTGACAGGCAGAGGGAGAAGCAGGGTCCCCACTGAGCAAGGGCCTGTTGCGGTACTTGATCCCAGGACCCTGAGATCATGACCTGAACCGAAAGCAGACGCTTAACTGACTGAGCCACCCAGGCGCCCCTTAGCTGTGAATTTTCTTATTGTTCTTATTTTGAGAACAGAGTAGGCTGACTGGGTGGTTGTTTTTTTTCTCTAAGAGTAGATTCTAACTCAGTAATATACAGCCCTTATTCTAGGAGATGTTACTATTACGTTGTAGGAAGCATATAATAGAATTTTAAGCTATATAAATTCCAAGTGCCTTTGGAAAAATGAAACAGACAAAGAATCAAGTATGAGTTGAATAAATACTCTGAAATGCAAGCATTCTAGGTTTTTTTTGAAAATGCCATTGAGGGACAAGGTGGTGGCAGTGCCTAATATCTATAAAGGCTTTTTATGGTTTACAAAGGGTTTTCACATATGTCATTTCAACCTCGGTTTTGTGAGTAGGCACACGATGGTGCTAATTCCAGGATTGTGGATCCATAGCTGAGCCTCATGCCAGGTAAAGCGATCACCTCAATCATACAGTCTGTAAGTGGGAGACTGGCTCCTGGAGCTCAGGTCTTAGGATTTCTGATCCAGGAAACTTTCTACAGTGTGATTTTGCAATATGAATGTCTAACGTGGAGCTGTGACTAAGACAGTCGAGTCACCCCTTTACAACAGTCTCTAGTAATGGCACGGCCACCAAATAGCTATGCCATATTGGGCAAAGCACTTCATTTCCTTGGGTGTCAGTTTCCTCATGGAAAAATGACGGTGGAGGTTTGGGGAGAACTCAACAATCCCCAAGGCTCTGTGCCATCCCAAACTGTGGCTCAGGATCCAGTGGAATGCTGGGCAACAGGACTGGAGAGCTTTTCCACCCCTGTTGTCCGTAACTCCCTGATGATAGGCGGCAGCTCTGTGGCCGTGCGTGACACAGCAAATATCTAAAACATCCCAAACAACTCCCGAGAGGCGTTCCTGCCCCTCAGCCTTTACCGGCAATATTAAATTGAGGGTTTCTCTGCTATGCTCACCCAGTAATTCACTTAGAATTTTTTAAACTAGGAAGGTTCAAGAGTGAATTTCTATTCAACCACTCTAAATATACATGAAAATTACAGACATTATGCATTCGATACCTGACTTGAAGATGATATTCAAACTGACATTGTCGCTACTCTCAAGAAGTAATTCTGGACTAGCTGATGGTTAGAGAAGTTGAGTTCAAAATTTCTCAAACCTTGATGGCACTTAAGTGACTCAGTCATTTTTTAAATTGTTTTGATTTTTTTTTTTAAGATTTTGTTTATTTATTTGACAGAGAGAGAGACAGCGGGAGAGGGAATACAAGCAGGGGGAGTGGGAGAGGGAGAAGCAGGCTTCCCGTGGAGCAGGGAGCCCGATGCGGGGCTCAATCCCAGGACCCTGGGACCGTGACCTGAGCCGAAGGCAGACGCTTAACGACTGAGCCACCCAGGAGCCCCAATTGTTTTAATTTTAAATTTATCTTACCTAGCCCCAAGTAAATACCTAAGAGTTTCAATTATTAAGTTGTTAAGTCCAAAAACCTACTAGTAACAGTTCTTGTGTCCAACAGAGTTGATATTTCCCTTGCAAATCTAAAGGATCCTGTAGTGCCTGTGTGAATAGGGTTGCTTGGTTGAGTTTGAATTTCAGATAAACTAATTTTTTTTTACTGTATTTCTCACATATTGCATAGACATGAAGTAAAACATTATTCCTCATTTATCTGAAGTCCAAACTTAACTAGTTGTCTATATTTTCCTTCGCTAAATCTGACAACAAGGTGGTGAATTTCTTGAGGCTTGCCAGGATGTCTTGGCACCTAATTTGGAAACCACGGATCTATAGCCTTAGGCCAATTTTTTAATGCCAAATTTTACTTATTTAAAATTAACAAACCCTATACGTGAAATTTTCCAAAAAATTGTTTTAAATAGAGTGAAATTTACCAAAAATATTCTCTGACTGAGCTTGTGAGCAGAGATGTTTCAGTTATGAAGAGCGTGGCTTATATTGACTAATGACAGTGTGACTTGGGCATGAGTTCCCCTGAGGTCATTTGAACGAAACCAGAGTGCCAGACCAAAGCTTCTCGTTCTTTACGTGGTTCAGCATGGAAAGCTGAATCAACAGCTGAAGTAAACGAAGTCCTATTAATTTTTAATTTTTTAATTTGCCTGTCTAATTTTTTGTCTCATATTTATAATTATAGTCACTCATTAGGAGTGACTTCAGTTTAACAACCAAAATAGTAATCCGTTGGAGAACAAATCTGGAGGCCTTCATTATGTGGTGCTGACCCAGCCATTAAATTGCAACATTTTTCTTTTAGAAAGCTCCGTGGATATGCTGTATACTTTTGCAAATTGCTCAGGACTAGACTTGATCTTTGGGCTAAATGCCTTGCTACGAACAGCAGATTTGCAGTGGAACAGTTCTAATGCTCAGTTGCTCCTGGACTATTGCTCTTCCAAGAATTATAACATTTCTTGGGAACTAGGCAATGGTAAGTGCCCCTGGGACATTTCATTAGTAAGGAGATTCCCCTTTGGCGTTAGTTGTAACTATTTATGACATTCTTTTTAATATTAGCAAATATGCTTTTGGCTCAGCATACTTGTACCAGCGCTCAACAATGCAACTTTTGGAATTGCTTATGGCAGAACACTCCTTTATATATCCTAGGACCTACTGTGAATCCTAGTTTATGTTACACTTGAGCTGAAGACAACTGGTTGGACCCAGAAACTTCCACAACTGGTTGGACCCAGAAACTTCCACAGCTCCTGGGCTCACTTGACATTTTCAGGATTGCTTAAACCTATTATGGTTGGCAGGTTGAACTCAGCAACCCTGGGAAGCAGGCACTTTTGCTTTTGCCCTTTCATGTCTTTCTCTGTTTCTCAACTCGTCAGTTAATTTCAGCAACTCCATCCCTCAACCATCATGATACGCTCAAGCAAGAAGTTCCTAGTGTAGAATACTACCCAGGTCAAGCTCCTGATGATTTCCTTCTTCACTTTTTGGCAAAGAACTTGTAAATTCTAACTAAAGTACTAATGATTAGCCACATTCATTTAAACATATTATAGAGCTTTTTCCACACATGAGCCAATGGAACTGAAACTAAAATGGGAAATGAGATGTAGTAATATGATGGGTACGTACTACATTCCAGGCACTGTTCTGAGCATTCAATAAGTATTATTTTCTTTTTATAACCACGCTGGGGCAGATACAATTATGACCTTCATTCTAAGGAAGAGAAAAGAGGCACAAAGAGGTTAGTTAAATAGCTGTGTGTTCTGGGCTACCAAGTGGAGGACTTGGGATTTGAACCCAGGTAGTCTGGCTCCAGAACAAGGTCCCTGCTTTCTTGGGAGTTCCAATCTAGAGGAAGGGAGCCAGACCGACAAGAAAGCAAGCAAAGAAATAAGATACATGTCTATAGTGCCATGTATTGCAGTAATGTCTAGAGGCAGATTTGGGGATGAGGTTGCTAAGGGTGACTGGCAAGTGAAGCACAGAACACAATATAGGGGCAGAGGGAACCATATCTTGGCTAGATGCTGAACAACTTTAATGGCAACCACATGAGTAATGGATCATCTGAACCCGTCCTTACCCATCTCTATATATCCCTCCCTCCCTACTTTTCTACTGTACCACCCATCCCCAATTCCTTCTGCTCTTCAGAGTAACATAACAGAGCCATGCCATCCTGTTTCCCTCCTCCTTGGGCCCCCTTTTGCAAGGAAAAGTTCTGCTTTCCAGAAAGAAGGAGAAGGGAGCGAGGGAGAGCCTGGGCAAGGTGTTTGGGGAAGTAGATTGAACACTTCTGTGCCTCCCTCCCATGTCTTCAGCGTGGCTACTTCCAGGCTCACCTGCACGGATAATTTGTGAATAAACAGTCTCAATAAGGCTTTTAATGGCATTGTAGAAATCGGTTTTTCAGTGTCTTCCCCTCCCACCCAAACTTTTTGTCCTTTTTAAGTAAATCAGTTTATTAAATACTGGATATAGACTATTCCTCAAATATCCATTAGTTTAATATCCCCATTATTAACTTCAAATCATTGTAATACCCCCTCACACTTTAGTTATGCCATTTACATTTCTGTTTAACTGAAATATCTTCTTCATAATGAGGGCTTTTCCTTTTCTTGCCTTTGAATGCTAAGTTTTTGTAACTGGGAAATGTTTTCTTGCTTTTATATGCTGCTTTTAAGTTTGCTTTCAAATACAAAATTTCTAGGTACGTGACTACCTTCAGAACTGCTGTCTTTCAGAACCTAACAGTTTCCGCAAGAAGGCTGGTATTTTCATCGATGGATTGCAGTTAGGAGAAGATTTTGTCAAGTTGCATAAACTTCTAGGAAAAACCACTTTCAAAACTGCAAATCTCTATGGTCCTGATGTTGGCCAGCCTCGAGGAAAGACTCTCAAGATACTGAGAAGGTAGGAACTAGAAAAAGCAGAACCACTTTTCTTAAAAAGAATATTTCTCTCTGGTGGAGAATTCTCAATAGTCCACCTGTTATTAAACCGTTTGCTACCTAAGCAGATGTTTTACCAAAAGAGGAAATGCTGACTGGCTCAGAATACCAAGGATCTGGGGCCAATGGAACCTACAATATAATTTATATCAGAATTAGGAAGTTTGGATTTGCCTGATGCTAAGGCAGTAACCAGCCCATTTCTAGGCAATAAAACTCCTGTGCATATATTGTGCATATATATTGTGCATATGAGGATTAAGTAAAGATCATAATAGATTTTTCTTTTCTAGTTTCCTGAAGGCTGGGGGTGAAGTGATTGATTCGGTTACATGGCACCAGTAAGTATGTCTCCTGCTCTTAGTACTAAGAAACTAATGCTAGTTTTACTTACTACTTAGCTTTCAAAAAACTATTTCCATTTAACTACTAATTTACATAGTTGAAATAAGAAACAAATAGTATCTCAAGCAGCAGTGTACTAGACTTTTAATATTAATAAAACAAACGTTTAAACTTTATTTTAAATACTGTGGTAGTTTCTATAAGATCAAGGCACACTATCATTTAAATCGTGGAGCAGATAAGTGGCTAAAATCAATATGCTTGCCAAAGACCAGGTAACCTCTAAGTACCTGCACTTCTGACTATGTCTTTTCAAGACGGAACAACTGAGGGATGCCTGGGAGGCTCAGTCGGTTAAGCGTCTGCCTTCGGCTCAGGTTATGATCCCGGGGTCCTGGGATTGAGTCCCACAGGCTTGAGTCCCATGGCCGGCTCTCTGCTCAGCAGGGAGCCTGCTTCTCCCTCTGCCTGCCGCTCCCCCTGCTTGTGCTCTCTCTCTCTCTGTCAAATAAATAAATAAAATCTTTAAAAAAGAAGACAGAATAACTGATCTTCTTCCATCTTTGTCTCTTCTTGCTAGAACTTCTGCCTTTTTTGTTTTTTAATATAACAGAGGGGTGGGAAGAGGTAGAAAGGAGAACAAGGTAGCCAATTAACTTAAAAGCAGAAAGCACAGTTTGCTATTTTTTTCTGAATATTTTCTGAATAATTTAGCTACTACTTGAATGGACGAATTGCTACCAAAGAAGATTTCCTAAACCCTGATGTGTTGGACACTTTTACTTCATCTGTGCAAAAAATTTTTCAGGTAATAGTCTTTTTTTTTTTTTCTAATGGAGAGAGGTCCCCTTTCTTTCTAGGGGATATGGTCCAAGACCCTCAGTGGATGCTTAGAACCACAGATAATATCAAATCCTATATATATATACTTTTTCCTATACATACATTCCTATGATAAAGTTTAATTTATAAATTAGGCACAGAAAGAGATTAACAACGATAGTAATAAAATAGAACAATTACAACAATGTACTATAATAAAAGGTGAATGTGGTCTTTCTCTCAAAATACCTTATTGGACTGCACTCACTCTTGTGATGATGTGAGATGGTAAAATGCATATGTGACCAGATGAAGTGAGGGGAATGACATATGTGTTGTGACGTGGCATTGGGCTACTAGTGACCTAATGAAGATAGGTCAGAAGGAGGATCATCTGCTTCTAGACCACAGTTGACCGCAGGTAACTGATACTGCAGAAGGCAAAACCATGGATAAGGAGGGACTTTTATAAATCCAGAGTTTTTATTTTTGCAGTCTAGCTAATTCTAAATTCTATATGTCTATACATTTACATGTTTTTCTTTAGATAACAGGCACTTATTCACTTCAGTCCCCCTCAGCATCAGGTCTTATCCATGTGTATCAATTAAAAATTAAAAATTCTTCCAATAGCCTTTTGGTAGCATTAACTCTCCAAGGCCATAGGAAGGGGATGACTTAAATTCCTTCCACACTTAGAATTCCAATAAAAGTTAATTGCCCAAGACCTAAATGACCACAAACATATTTTGTAACTATATTGGACAAATCGGTCTGGGAATACAAGGTTTTGAATGTCATTAATCTTCAACACCATAGCTGGTCAGCTTGTTTGCAAATATAATGGGGACTCTCCTGTTGCATAGGTTGTCGAGGAGACCAGACCCCACAAGAAGGTTTGGTTAGGAGAAACGAGCTCTGCGTTTGGGGGTGGAGCACCCTTGCTGTCCAACACCTTTGCGGCTGGCTTTATGTGAGTGAAGCAGCACCGCCTTGGGGATCAGGCTGCAACATTCTCCCGTCCTTTTATTAAACAGCTTCTACTGAGACAGTTCATCAGCCAAAAAGCTGATCAAATGTGGTTTCTATGGCTGAGACCCAAAATGCATGCCAGATTTTGCAAGAACATGTTTTACTAAAGTTTGCTGGACATCTTTAATGAGTGTCCCAAATTAATCACTGTATGAATGAATTGCTTTAGAAGTGCTGTTCCTTAATTTTGGCCCATAAATATGCCAAGCATTTCTTCTTCTGAAAGAGATCATAAATGAGTGCATCTAGAGGTTTGAGTCTGAGAAGGATCCTTAGTACATAAAGCTCTATTCATAGATTCCCAAGGAGTTTAGAGTGTGAGGTCACACCAGAGGAGCTACCAATGAGTTTAAAGACTTACTAAATCACCCTCGTCATCCAGCCACCACAAACCTGATTGCTTTAAGCAACTGGTTTACTTACATTCCCTAACTCCGTTAACACTCTTAATCTATAGTTCTGTATCCTCACACTGGGACTTATTCTCTTTCCCCTCCTACCCCATTCTTGTAAATCCAGAATAAAGAACAAATCCTTTTTGCTCATGGGGGCATGAGGAGGAGAGTTAAGAATAAAGATGTTTATCTTGCCATTGGCCAAAGATGGACGGGGTGCAGGGAGATAGCCATGAAAGTCGAGGCGTGATTCTACTTACTGCACATTTTACTACTGATGACTACAAGCTGCCTTTTCTTCTTCACCCTTTTCTTCCTCACATGGGCCTGGGGGTGGGGAGGTGGGGAAGGTATCCAGCAAGATGGAGAGTGATTGCCTGTAGGGTGCGAATTTGTCTACTCTTCTCTGTAGAAGTTTTCTTACCCTGAAAGGAACTCCTATGGCATATTAATAGTATTCTATGATTTATTCTCATGCTCAAGTGTGGGAACATGTGAAGGGAAGGATAGTCCTTCCTGTCGTTTGATTGGCTTATTTATAATTAATACCACTTTTCTGGTTTCCTGTCAATTCCTCCCACATAGATGAATCAATCAGAATAGTGTGTAATTAGAATTGAGTTTTTTTGTTTTCCAAACCTGAAGAGAGCTGGGCCTCACTCTATTCCAGGTGGCTGGATAAATTGGGCCTGTCGGCCAGAATGGGCATAGAAGTGGTGATGAGGCAAGTGCTCTTTGGAGCCGGAAACTACCACTTAGTGGATGAAAACTTCAAACCTCTACCAGTAAGTGATCATTATTTTCCCATTGCTGTGAGGAGACTGGAGTATACTGAGTGCCCCTTGTACCAACCTCCTATGAAGAATCAATCCTCTCAGGAAATTCAGTACTCTCAGTAGGTAGCCAATCCATGGAATGATGAATTGGAAGAAACCTTAGAGACCATCCATTTTAATACTTTTGTGTCCCAAGAGAAGAAATTGAGAAGCAGAATAATGTTTTTAATGTGGGCCACTTGGAACGTAGTATGGGGTTTTTACATTTCATTCAATTTTATTTTATTAAAGATTTTATTTATTTATTTGAGAGGGAGTGAGCGTAGAGTTGGGGGAGGGAAGAGCAGAGAGAGAGGGAGAGAGAGAATCTTAGGCAGTCTCCACGCTGAGCGAGGAGCCGAGGCAGGGCTCCTTCTCACGACCCTGAGATCGTGACCCGAGCTGAAATCAAGAGTCGGAAGCCTAACTGAATGAGTCACCCAAGCACCCCTACAGGTCTTTTCTTATTGGATTTGCATAACCATCCTGGAAGCTGGCAAGGCAGTGTCTTTGATCCATTTTTCAGATGAGGACGTTCAAACGGAGACAAGGTTGGGTAAGGGAAGTCACACAGCTGTCCCATGTTACTCTAGAATCCCATACAAATCCCGGCTCCGAGGCCTGAATGCTTTCCACTCTAACAGTCACCAAACCACACTGAAGTTAGATCTCCTTTATAAATGCTTAACTGATTCTATTCTTCTCTCCAGTGAAAAATTTGAATGTAAGCAGAGAAACAAAACGTCTGTTTGCCCTGTTGAGTCTACATTTCCTCAGCTGAAGAGGGAAGAATTGGGGTATACACTGAGTAGGGCTCTTTGAAAAAAAAAACAAAAACTTTTTATTATGGAAATTTCAAAGTAGAGAGAAAAGCATATAAATCCCCAATTCTGTTTACTCTCTAGTCCTCCCCACTCCTCACCTCCCACCCACTGGATTACTTTCAAGCAAATCTCAGATGTATCACCGTATCACCTGACTAAATAAGTCAGGATGTATCTCCTTTATACAAACACAAAATATTATTATACTGTAAAATACTAACAATAATTCCTCTGTATCATCAAATATTGAGTCAGTGGGTGTTTCACATTTTCCTTATTGTCTCAAATGTTTTTAATAGTTGGCTTGTTCACATCAGAATACAAACAAGATCCATATATTGCATTTGGATGAAATATCTCTTAAGTCTATTAATCTTGAAGTTTCCTCTCCCGCCCCCTTTTTGTCCCGTGGAATTTATTAATTAAAGAAAGCAGGTAATTTGTTCTATAGTGTTTCCCATGTTCTGGATTTTGCTAAATTAATTCCTGTGCTATCCTTTAGCATGTTCCTCTGTTTCTTGTAAACTGGCAGTTAGACCTAGAAGCTTGAGCTTATTCAGATTTTTCGTTTTTGTTTTGTTTTGCAATACTTCTTTTTAGGAGATGTCACATGCTTCCAACAAGAGGCACATAATGTGTGGTTGTCTCTCTCTCTCTCCCTCTCTCTCGCTCTCTCTCTCTCTCTTTTTTTTTTACCTTGATAGCTAGTAATGACCATTGCCTAATCCATTACTTTATTCAGGAAGGGGGGCTATAAGGTTCTAAAATAAATTATTTTAGGGGCACCTGGTTGACTCAGTTGGTGGAGTGGGTGACTCTCGATCTCGTGGTTGTGGGTTCGAGCCCCCTGTTGAGTGTAGAGATTACTTAAAAATTTTTAAAAATCTTATAAAAAAAGAAATTATTTTAATCTCTTAAACAGGTAGAAGTTTTATTGTAAGACTTGCTTTTGTGTGTGTGTGAGTGTGTACACGTGCATATCTAAAAGTTCTGCTTTGAGCTTTGCTTTGAATTCTTGGATGATAGACAATAAAGAATATTTAAACTCTCTCAGCAATGAATTACATTCTTGAGATGTATCTCCTAGTGGTCATGGCCCTCTGAATTGTGCAAATATAGTCCTCCAATAATAAAAAGCAGCAAACAAGAAATTGCTCTCAGATTCATGGTGGGACTATGGATCAAAAATGTAGTCCATTTAAATATTCTAGACTAACAGTCACTGTCTTTGTAGGATTGACTATTTGCTCTCGCTGTTTTTGTTAAAGAAATAAGCAAAGATCTATTTTTGGGGACGCCTGGGTGGCTCAGTTGGTTAAATGTCTGCTTTCGGCTCAGGTCATGATCCCAGGGTCCTGAGATCGACTCCTGCATCGGGCTCCCTGCTCAGTGGGGAGTCTTGCTTCTCCCTCTGCCTGCCGCTCCCCCTGCTTGTGCTTTCTACCCCTCTTTCTCTGACAAATAAATAAATAAAATCTTAAAAAAACAAAGATCTATTTTTGTTCCTTCTCTCCCCATCCACCACAACTAGGATTATTGGCTATCTCTTCTGTTCAAGAAATTGGTGGGCACCAATGTGTTTATGGCAAGTGTGAAAGGTCCAGACAGAGGTAAACTTCGAGTATACCTTCATTGTACCAACGTCAACCAGTAAGTGTGTAACACACCCTTTACCAGTCAACAAGTTTTAATCAGTAATATGCTCTTCCTGATAGGACGGTACTAAAATAATAATTCTAGTCAAAATAAAGACAATCATAATTTCTGGTAAGTGGGAACTCTTGAAATACTGAGGACCCACTAGGAAGTAGGAGAATGGTTTGGATGGAAATTCTGAAAAGTGTCCATAGATTTAATTTTCTTATTTGTTTTTGTTTTTTCATAAGGCTAGGAAAAGCTCCTGTTTACATGGTTTATGATTTGAATTCCTAGGAACCCACAAAATTCCCTTTTATTATTTAACCTTCCTATGTTTGAACATGGCTGGGCTGACCAGCTTCCTAGCAGCTCAGCCTGGCAAAGCAGCAGAAATCTCAGAATGCTCTCACCCAGAAAATGGTAGTGTGAGGAGCAATAGTTTCAATCGTTTTTTCAAATAGGACCACATCAGCTGTCTACTGTAATCATGAAAGGGGGATAAAAAGAAGGTCCAGCATCATTACACATACTAATACTTAGTATCCATGATTATGTTTGTAATTGAGTTTTTAATTGCTTACATTAGATAAATATTTTTATGGAGTTAATCTATTTGCTTTTAGCCCAAGGTATAAAGAAGGAGATTTAACTTTGTACGCCTTAAACCTCCATAACGTCACCAAACGCCTGCGGTTGCCCTATCATCTATTTGACAAACAAGTGGACAAATACCTCATAAAACCTTTAGGGCCTGATGGATTACTTTCCAAGTGAGTAATTTTCCTTTTTCATTTCAAACTTTCGCCAAATTGATTGGTATTTATCAGAAAAGAGAGTGTTGCTAGAGAGCAAAAAAAAAAAAAAGTCAACTATTTCAAGTTCTAACAATTCCTAATATTTATATATGAATATTTATCAATACAGGTAAAACTCACCCAGAGTCCAAAGCAGAAGGATATGAACACAAGTTAGCAGTTATTGTAGGGAATAGTTTGCATTTCAAAACAATTTGATATGTCAAGATGCCCTCACGGCATGTAGATTATTTGCTCTACAAAAACTTATAATTCTTGGTAACACAGTCACTGAAGCGAACATACCTATGTATAATTGGTATTAAGGGCGTGGGGGTGGTTGTACATATTATACCATGTGAACCGAGTGTGATTCTCTCACAGTGTTAAAGTAGTGTTTTCATTTGGTTAGAGTAAGAAAAAAAAAATATGTCCAGAAGTGTAGCTTTTAGGTGGGTTATTTGAAGCTGGTTGTAACACATTTTAGTTTTAAAAGCCAGTCATTGGATATGTCTTATAAAAGACTGTATTCAGCAGAACACCCAAAATGACCATGAGCCTTGAAGAGTCAGGCACACAAACATTGTAAGATTCTGTCCAATGTGTGTTGGAAGGAGCTCTTTTCATCATGACTATTCTCACACTGGAGTATAAAAAATTAAGAGTTTACAAAATTCTCACCATCTCCTCCCATCTTTGCAAATACTATATGAGTGATGTTTTCAGTGATAATTAGCATCAGAACCTGAAAAGGGACAGTAAGCTTGCTTTCTTCCAAAGACCTATATTCCATAGACAAATATCATTAACATTGGATACCATTCCTTATTTTTTCCCTATGCTTTATTTTACTACATCTGTGACCATACAACCTCTAATAGGAAAGAGGGGACACCCACAAATGTTCTTCCATACACAGCCTGTGTAGACATTTTTAATGGGCTGCATGTTTTATAAAATACCATGATTTACCTACCCATTTTCCTGCTGTTTAAACCTTTTTTCCTCCCCTAGTGTAAATAGTGCATATTTGGTTAACAGATACTTTTTTTCTATTTGGGTTCTGACTTTGAAATGGGTATTTTTGTGTCTGACGCTGATATTTGTGTCTGATGCTGACAAGGGAAAAGCTTTCCTGAAGTCACAGAATAATAGTTGTAGAGTTGGATGAGTGTTAGGAGATATTTTAGTCCAACCTTAGATGGGGAGTTTAGGCCATTCAGCTCTGCCTGATTCCTCCTCGGTTGGATGTGGCCGCTCTCCCAGCAGCCGTCCTCTCTGGCAAGGGGAACGTCTCTCTCTGCCTTTCATCTGCTGTTTTTAGTTCTGTCCTCGACAGCAGAAGTCAGAAACTATGCCTCATGCCTGTGCACAAGTGGGTTTAGAGGGCTTTTTTTTCGCTTTTTTTTTCCCTCTTTTTTCTGGTAGGGGAGATCGTCATGTACTCTGTGTTAATTTTTATTTTTACTAAGTTGTCAACATTTAAAAATTGGTAATTATGAAAATATCTGGATTTCTAGCTTTTCTTTAAAAGCAGACAATCTGGGGGCACCTGGGTGGCTCAGTCAGTTAAGCATCTGACTCTTGGTTTTGGCTCAGGTTGTGATCTCAGGGTCATGAGATGGAGCCCCGCGTCAGGCTCCACGCTCGGCAGGGAGTCTGCTTGGGATTCTCTCTCTTTCCCTCTCCCTCTATCCCTCCCCCACCACCTCCCTTTCTAAAATAAATAAATAAATCTTTAAAAAAAATTTTGTAAATAGATATTCTGGGAACTGTGGGCTTGTTTTCCCAAGTAGATGGAGTTGAATTGGGGTTGTTTACTTTAGAAAGGTTCTCCCTAATCCTCCTGTGACCCTGTTATCTCTATGACCCTGTCCTACTGCACAGGCTCTTGTGGCCACTTGAGTTTGCTACCGTTAATGTGGAACAATGCCAAATACCTAATTTTCTCCAGAATAACTCCAATGTCTGCAGGACAGTTAGATGGTTCTCTCCAGGCCTAATATGCCCAATTTCTTCAATGATTCTTCTCTTTCCTGTATTTATCAGACCCCATTGCATTCTGATCACACATTTTGTGCTTCATAATGGAAAACTGGTGAAATTGTGAATTGTGTAATGTTTTATTACCCTAAATTCTCTTTGATGAGTATACATCACTTATGCTTTTCTCTCTTTTAAAATGTTGCAAAAAATAAAATAAAACGTTGCAAAAGTATCCCAGAGAAGTTTGATGAGTGTTCAGTCTGCACACTTATTCATTCTAATGACCTCAGAGTGTTAAACAATGATCATCTTTAAAAAAAAAATCACTTTTTAGTTGAACAACTTGTATGGTGTCTACAGAAGGTCCGGTGTAGTAGCGTTTAGTAAATATTTGAGGGAATATATTTTTAACTTAAAAGCAGTATTTTATATTTATCTTAGATAAATTTTGCCCAGCATCCATAATTCGGATTCCTCTTGCTTGCTAATTCCTTTCAGCTCTGTTTCATCTGAAACTTGACAAGCATGTCTTCTATTTCTTGTCATCATGTTACTGACATCAAAATATGAAATAAGATACTACCCTCGAATAAAACCTTACCCTGATTTACCTAGCCCAATGCAGAAATAATCCACATGCTTTAAGCTTATTCTCAGTGTATTGATAGCATCCTTTAGCTATTTTTAGAGTTGATTAAACAGTGTAGCCAGAAGGTCTTAGGTATTATCTTGCCTATATGTCATCATCTGAACCCACAGCACTATTTATTTACAATGATGAGATTTCCCTTTAAGCCCTGTGGCCTCTCCTAAAAGCATTTCTGAAACTTTTTTACATACCCTTGAAAAAATGGGTCTCAAATTCATGCAGAACAGCTCTTACGACTGGCAGTTGGAGGTATTTTCAAGGCCTATTTTTGTTTGTGGTTTCCTTTTTTTTTTTTTTACTTTAAGTTTTTTTTATTGTTATGTTAGTCACCATACATTACATCATTAGTTTTTGATGCAGTGTTCCATGATTCACTGTTTGTGCATAACACCCTGTTTGTTGTTTCCTGATGACGGTCATGGCCTTGCCTCCCCCATCCCATCTAAAAATGGATGTGATATAGGCGTTAAAACTCATGCGCATGTGGACCGAGTGCAAATGCAGGACGGGCTTGAGAGCCCCCAGCACAATCGTGGTTATCTTTTTCAGTCTGTAGGTACAGAGACCAGAGCTGGGCAGCTAACCAAGGTTAAACGGAAACCAGTTTTTCTGCTGACGGACACTTAGTGAGGATAGAGTTTGAGAGATCTTTAAAGATGAAAATTAAAATAATTCTAAATTGGAGACAACCAAATGTCTAACACTAGACAACTACTAAGCTAATATGCTCACACAATGGAATCCTATACAGCTGTTGAAATGATGTAGATGTGTGTAAGCAAATGTTAAGATATGTTAAGGGAAAAAGAATCAAGTTTTAAGAGACCATGTACAGTATGCTCGTTCTTGTTTAAATGAAAATATGCACATGTATACATAAAAGATGAAAAGAGATGAAGGAATATACATCAAAATACTAAAAATGGTTAGGATGAATTAGCAGATTACTTCTGTTATATTTATTTATCAGAATAATGATGATGACAGATATTACTTTTGCAGTGCTTACTATACGCAAGGCACTCCTGTAAGTGATCTACATAAATACACGTATTATGTATATGACATACATATAACTCTGACATTAACCAATTTTCAACAATAAAACTGTTTTTCATATTGTAAAAACTTCATAATGTAAAAAGCACTTGAGAAAAAGATCATAGAGATGTAAACATCGTTTAAAATTATGGAATTCACTATCAGTGGAACTAAAAGCAGACTAAAGGTTTTCTTTATAAGCCCTTGTTTATATTGGATTTACTGTTGTGAGCATGTATTAATTTGATGTAAATAATAATAAATATGCACAAAAATAACACTTGTTCTTAAAATATTTTTCAAATTTTTTTGACTCAGTTTTGAATTTGAATTCCAACAGTGGAATACAAAGAAAACATACATTTTTTTGGAATCTGTGGTTTAGTGAAGCAATTATTTTTGTTTCACTCCGGCAATATATATTCTTCCAAAATATCTTAACAACATAAGATATGCAAATGAATGTATATCATCCTGAGGAATGGGGAGTTAGAGGGTTTATGGGCACAGTTATAAGCAGGAAATTTCATTGCCATTTTTAATGTTAATTTGTGAAATTTACATTCCATTCTATATATCTATTTGCCTTTTATAAAAATTTTTCCAATGATTTACCATCAGATAAAATTGCCACAAATCCAGAAGTTATGTCACGTTTATCTTTTTTATACCTCCATCTTAGTGCCTAGTATAGACTATGTGTGTTCCATTTTCTGTAATGGGCCAGTTAGTAAGTATTTCAGGCTTTTGCAGGCCATATGGTCTCTGTCACAATGACTCAGCTCTCCCAGTGTAGCTTAGAGATCATCTGGGTCAAATATTTACCCGATATAGTAGTGAAATACAAGTTATATAATATAGGCTGTCACAAATATTTTTGGCCTTAAAAAGACATCACGGGGACCCTGGGTGGCTCAGTCATTAAGCGTCTGCCTTCGGCTCAGGTCATGATCCCATGGTCCTGGGATCGAGCCCCGCATCAGGCTCCCTGCTCGGCAGGAAGCCTGCTTCTCCCTCTCCCACTCCCCCTGCTTGTGTTCCCTCTCTCACTCTCTCTCTCTCTCTCTCTCTCTCTGTCAAATAAATAAATAAAATCTTAAAAAAAAAAAAGACATCACGACTTTTGTAGAGAAGTTGGAGCACACATGACTGGACTAACTCGGATGTACCTTTCCCCTTTGCAGATCCGTCCAGCTCAATGGTCGAACTCTGAAGATGGTGGATGATCACACCCTCCCGGCTTTGACAGAAAAAGCTCTCCGCCCAGGAAGTTCACTGGGTTTGCCACCTTTCTCATATGGATTTTTTGTGATAAAAAATGCCAAAGTTACTGCTTGCCTCTGAAAATGAAAGGCATACACTAGCCCTGAGATTGAATTTTTCAAGTATATTTATTGATAAGAGGAAAGCAAAACCCAAGCTATAGGAAGGCAAGCAGATGCATTACAAATCAACTAGTGGAAGCTTCAGGGATCCTGGGACACTCTCCGTGTGAGATTCAGCACAGTCCTTTGTTCTAAGTAGACCACTGCTAATAATACCTTGTGCCAAACACTATGCTTAGTGCTTTGCATGTTCTGTTTTTATTTAAGGTTATTAAAAAGGTATATGGATGCTCCCAATACAGCCAGAAGGCAAGTAAGTGAAGGCTATATGATTAATTTTAAGTGCTTAGTTGTTTTTATCTTAAAAAACAGTTTTTAAAGGATTGCAGGATTCCTTATTCTATACACTGTCTTTATGGAAAGAGTTTACTGCCACAATCTTCAAATTGTCTATAAATGAGAGACAGTCTCTTTTCACCTAAACAGAGAGCTAAATTCAACTGCTGCTTCTCTTCTCTCTGTGAGAGACGACAGACGGTTAGAAGTGATAGTACAAAAAAAGAATTAATGACAATTTAGAGGGACTGGATTATGTAAACGTCAAATGAAATTTTACAGTGACTGTAAATGAAATTGATTTGCCAAGAGGAGAAAATGTAATTCAATACATTTTAACTACCTGTTAATGTTTACTTTTAGTCTACCTTTAGTTCTTGTTTTCATTGAGAAACTTTTGGCTGCAAGTAGCAGAAAACTGTGATTCAAATGGCTTAAACCATCAGGACATTTATAATCCTACATAACAAGAAGTTCAAGTAGGGAGGGCTCAGGATGTCACCAAGGAATCAGGTCCTTTGCATCTCCCTGCTCTGTCACATTTAGTGTTGGCTTCATTTTAAGCTGATGGCATGATGTCTGGAGTTATTCCATGGATCCATTCAGACCCGGCAGCAGCTGCAGAAAGACAAGCAACTTTTTCTGCCTCTGCTTCACAGACTTGAAGAACCCTTTCTCGGAGGTTCTCTCAGCAAACCTCTCCTCACGTCTCCTCATGTCTTACTGGTCAGGAATGGGTCACATGGCCACTCTCCCCAGTCACTACCAACACCAACGAGATCCATATAATTGTCTCCTCCTAATCTTTTGGAATGGAGAGGGTGCTGGGAAGTCTATGGCACTGACCACCTTAGTTTTGTGTTTTTATCAGTGACAGAAGGTATTATTTTCTCCTGTATCTTAATTTTTAGAAATATAATTCTCTTTATATTTATGCCTGCTAAGAATATTGTCTCAATTAAATTTAGGTACATTTATAAGGAGCTAAAGACAGAACCTAGAGTTGGATGCTTCAATACCCCTGAATTTTATATATAAGTAGTTTTTATATTTTCACATTTAAAATAAAGTAATTTTTATAACCTCAGTATTGCGTGATTTTTCTTTTAATAAAACTTAAGCCTGAAAAAAAAAACCCTGAAGCCTGCAGATCCCTACATTTAGAAGCCTTATTTTCCTTCAGCACTAACACCTGATACTTTTATCTGTCCTTGCCACCTCCGCCACTTGAGAAGAGTTGACCTTGAAGAAAGGAGATCATCAGGTACAAACACAATTTCCTCCTTCACCATGTAGATTTAATCATGATCAAAGTCCTGTTCTGCTTTCTTCTCCCTGTGCCCTCTGCCACTTAATAAATTTAAAGCCTAATTTCTCATTGTATTATTATAATAATCTCTTTTTTATTTTATTTTTTTAATTTTTTAAAACATTTTTTATAGTTTTTTTTAAAGATTTATTTATTATTTATTTTGAGAGAGTGAGGATGAGAGAGAGAGAGAGAGAGCACCTGAGAGGGGGGAGGGTCAGAGGGAGAAGCAGACTCCCCGCCGAGCAGGGAGCCCGATGCGGGACTCGATCCCGGGACTCCAGGATCATGACCTGAGCCGAAGGCAGTCGCTCAACCAACTGAGCCACCCAGGCGCCCTATTATAATAATCTCTTAACTGTTCTCCCTGACTTTGCTTAAAATTCTTAAATGGCTCTCCATTTCTTATAGTCACAATGAGGTGCTCCATAACCTGGCACCTGCCTCTTTCTTCAGCCTCAACTCTTATTCTTGCCAGGACTTCTGTTCTCCCAAGGCGCCTGGGTGGCTCAGCCATTAAATGCCTGCCTTTGGCTCAGGTCACTGGGATCGAGCCCCATATTGGGCTCCCTGCTCAGCGGGACCCTCTACCCTTGCTCCTCCCCCCAGCTCATGCTCTTGCTCTCTCTCTCTTTCTGTCAAATAAATAAATTCTTAAAAAAAAAAAAGTAGTCTGTTCTCCCGCCCACACACTGGTTGGGGGTCTGAACCTACAGCCCCCTGTACCTTTGGTGATACTCCTGTTCTCCACGCAGAGTGATATTAAGTCTCCTCTCTTGGTGGCAGACTTCCACATTTATTAAGACCTTCTCAAGCACCAGTTCCCACAACTCCCCTATCCTTTCTAAGTAGCTTTAGTCCAATTTCTCTGTTCCTTTAGCAATTGTACATTACTATGGCACTTATGGTGCATTTTAATTGTATCCATATCTTTTTAAAAAATATTTTATTTATTTATTTGACAGAGGGGGGGGAACACAAGCAGGGGGAGTGGGAGAGGGAGAAGCAGGCTTCCTGCAGACCAAGGAGCCCGATGCGGGACTGAGCCACCCAGGCGCCTCTCCATATATATTTCCAACTTGACTCTAGGCTCATAAGAAAGAGGTAGAGTATCTTAAATCATCTTTGTACTCCCCGTGCTTCGCATATTGTCTGTCACACAGCAGCACTCAGATGTTTCCTTAATGACAGCAAAGAACACATTTGAAACTAGCTTAGGTATTTTGATTTTTAATAGACAGAAAAAGTTAATGATATTTCAACCTGAGAAGGTATTGTCTATTACCTTTAAAGAGTCTTTTAAAAATTATCACTAATGAGCTTTTTTTTTAAAGATTTTATTTATTTATTTGACACAGAGATAGAGAGCATAAGTAGGCAGAGCGGCAGGCAGAGGGAGAAGCAGGCTTCCCGCTGAGCAGGGAACCCGAGTGGGGCTCAATCCCTGGACCCTGGGATCAAGACCTGAGCTGAAGGCAGACATTTAACTGACTGAGCCACCCAGACGCCCCGTCACTAATGAGCTCTTACTAATGGCAGATGGTTATGTGAAAAACTGGGGGCATGGTTGTATGAAGAAAGGAATGCTCTTAGTTATACATTAATGAATATTTTTTAAAAGATTTATTTATTCATTTTGGGGGGGCAGAAGGAGAGAATCCTGAAACCAACTCCCCACTGAGCATGTAGCCCCACGCAGGGCTCCATCCCAGGACTCTGAGATCATGACCTGAGCCAAAATCAAGGGCCGGCCACTTAACAGACTGAGCCACCCAGGCACCGCTATATTAATGAATATTAACTGAGTTAATATTAAGGTTTTAAATTTCCTTAGAGAAAGCTCTTGCCTGTCCTGTCGGTGAGATGTTTTGAGCCCACACCCTTCCACTGGTATTTAATTCATCAAATACATTTATTTCCTACAACTTATCATATTGGTTCCAATTTATTTTTGTCTTTTATTTTGGCCCTGTGGATCACTTCATCTCCCTGGTATCGGGAGTTTCCGGGTCCTGTTGTGAAGCTTGTATATTCAGGGCTTATCTGTTCAGTAATGGCACTCATTTTCCTTTCCTTTTTTTTTTTTTTTTAACTCTGATGTGTCTCATCAGGCTGTTGAATCACCTCACGATTGGTAAATCTTGTAATTATCTTTCTAACCAGAGTTTTAATTACCAATGGAACTAATGTAAACACCCATCTGTCTTATCTGACAGCACAATACAAAATCAAAGCAGGAGTGTTTAAAAATAAATAACAGAATGAATAACTAGTTTCAAGTGTAAATATCTTTAGTGATCTTTTAGAAAACGTTACTGATGATGCGTAGACCACCTCATGCAGTGTATGCCTTAGAAAAACATAATAGCAATAATAATAATTCCTATACCTGCTCCATGTCTGGGTCAGAGATTTGGGGTTTTTTTTTTAAGTTTAAGATGCTCGGTCTTGTCCTTTTCCAATTTTATTCCATTCTCAATTTTACTGACATGGGTTGGAAAACCCTGGAGAAGTTTAGATACTTAAAAATTTAACAGCGTTTTTAAAAAACCTTTTCTATTATTGTCATTATTATTATTACAAGATTAAATGCCTATTAAATGCTATGGGTTTTTATGACACCCTTGGTTTAAATCAAATTTGTTCTTTGTTTTCACACTTTTGATGACAGCCCACCAGTTTTTTAATTGGTTTTTAGGTTACTTTTTTTTGGGCAGAGGGGGATAGGTTGCTTTGTTAAATCCAACTTATTTATTTAGATTCCCATAGGCCTTTCAAAGGACAACAAGGCTAGTTTATCCCGTTCTTTTTTTGGCACTCCAGACTTAATAGAACAAATTGCATATTTAGCATATTATTTCTAAACACATCTTAGAAGCTCTTACACATCTAACAAATCATACACAAACTTAGTAGATCAAGTTTCCTAAATATTTATTTTTTTTAAGTTCCCTAAACATTTAAACATCTTAAGGGGTGATCAGTTGGTTAAGTGGCTCCCTTCAGCTCAGGACATGATCCTGGAGTCCCGGATCGAGCCCCCCCAGTGGGGCTTCCTGCTCAGCAGGGAGTCTGCTACTCCCTCTGCCCCTCATCCCACTCATGCTCTCTTTCTCTCTCTCTTTCAGATAAGTGAATAAAATCTTAAAAAAATAAACATCTCAAAAAAACCAAAATGATAATAAAATCAATACAACTACATCTCACTCAAAAATATCATTTCTCTATGCCAAAGTTACAAACTTACTCTGCTGGCCACAGTTAACAGAATTACCTATTCAGATCCACTGTACCAAGTAAGGCAATAATCAGGTTTTTAGAGAGTCTAGAAACAGGATACAGAACCACTACTGTGTTGGGTTCAACCTCTTCTCATGGTTAGGTGTCAGATGCTGGAATTGTCCAAAGAAAGCCTGCAATGGGGACTTGGGGACAGGTAGTTTTCAGAAAGAGATTTCAGGAAGCAGGGGTGAGAGAGCAAGGGAAGTGGAGTGGAATTCCGAGAAGGAAAACTAAGGTTTGTTGCTGAGTTTACTGCAGTATGCAATGAGTGCACAGTTCCACTGGTACGACTGAGAAGCATATGGGATTTTTCTCTTATTTATTCATTATTTTTATTACTTTTTTAAAATTTTAATTATTTATTTGTGAGAGGGAGAGAGAGCACAAGCCGGCAGAGCGGCAGGCAGAGGGAGAGGGAGAAGCAGGCTCCCCGCTGAGCAGGGAGCCCTACGCAGGGCTCGATCCCAGGACCCTGGGATCATGACCTGAGCTGAAACCAGACGCTTAACCCACTGAGCCACCCAGGCGTCCCAGAATTTTTTTTTTATTATTCTCAGATTTCTCAGCAGCTATCATTTTATAGTCCCTCGGTTGTCATTTGCAATTTCTATAAAGAACATCAACTTCAAATTAAATTGTTTTAATGCCTGAAGCAATTATAGTTAATGATTCTACTATTTAAGCTTGAAAGTTACTTTCACGCCTTTATTTTTTTTTTTTCAAGGGTGAATGAGTTCCTTTTATTTAGGGTTAGATAGGGAAGCCTTGTCAGGGGCCGGAGAGGCGGGGATAAGGTTGCACATGCGCCTTAAGTAAACAGGCTTTCTACACTTGCACATATACTGTATGTTATGTAAATGAGGCTGAGTCTCCTTAGGTGGTCATCAGTCATTCTAGAGGTTACTCCTTTGTCCGTCTGTAGAGATGCAAGTCAGGAGTTAAGCTCACACTGGTCTGGGCGGGGTGGAGGTCTTGCCTGAGCAGTCAGATCCCTCCATGGGCGATTTCGCTTTCCATTTGCCTTGAGTTAAACTCTACTTTCCAGCTTATCTCTTAAGGAAAAATGTGGGACAAAGGTCCATGAGTAGAAGCAGTTGGGCAGGTCTAGCTGGTGACAGTTTTGTCTAACAGCCACATATCACAGTAAGGACAAAAAAAAAAAAAGATTCATGATGGAAGGCTTGCTGAAAACTCACAACTACGAGATTTCTTTCTGTCCCCCTCCACTGTGGTGTCTAAATGTGGTGTCTCTCCCGATCAGATGGGGGCAATGATCCCGTGGCAGCTTGGCAGCTTGGCAGCTTGGCAGCATGGTGCGGGCAGTGAAAAGAATTCACCTGGGTGGCTCAGTCGTTGGGCGTCTGCCTTCTGCTCCGGTCATGATCCCAGGGTCCTGGGGTCGAGTCCTGCATTGGGGAGCCTGCATCTCCCCCTGCCTGCCGCTCCGCCTTTTTGTGCTTGCTCTTTTTTTTGATCATCATTTCACTTCGAAGTCAAAAGAGATGTTTTCCACAGCAGGTGCTCCCCATTTATATGAACTTAACATGTTTCTGCCCTGCTTTTGTATTCACTTTGTTGTGACATTTTGTTTGGTTGAGGTATATGAAGAAAATCTGGTTTCATACAGACAGCCCTCCAGAGGCTCTACATGCACATTTTCATGGTAGAACTTCACTTTAGATTGATCAGGTGGGGATAGAATGGTTTGGGGTCTCACAAGCAGCAGTTATAAGTAGTTCTCCCTTGGATAATCAGTATCTTTGTTACAGGATTTCTTTAGTGCCTGTGGTTCTTGATCACGCCACTTGGTAGAATGCAGAGGTAAGACCTGAGGAAGAATGGTGGGAAGCAAAGCGAGGTTTATGGAGTGATAGTGAAGCTTATAGTACAAAGCTCCCCCAAAGAGGGAGGGGACCTGAGATGGTTTCCACTGGAGTTTCTAAGTCTAGGTGTTTTTACAGGCTTGTTGGTGGACTATTTTAATCTGATTAACTCTCCCTGAGCCTGTCACCCCACTGGGTTTTTGTCATCTACCTATCACATGGGAAAGGGTGGAGGGCTCCTTTCAAGGTGGTGTAAAATGCTTTTAAGGGTGGTTTCCTCTTAGGGTGGGGGCCCCCTTATCCCTTCCTGCCTTTCTTTCAACTATCCGTCATCTTCAGAGAGAATTTTTTTTTTTTTTTAGATTTTATTTATTTGACAGAGAGAGAGAAAGAGAGCACAAGCAGGGGGAGCGGGAGAGGGAGATCAGCAGGGAGCCCGATGTGGATGCGGGGCTCTATCCCAGGACCCTGGGATCATGATCTGAGCTGAAGGCAGTCACGCTTAACCATCTGAGCCACCAGGCGCACTTCAGAGAGAAATTTTTGTGTCTTACCTTGACTAGTATACACTTGGTTGGCCAAACTGAGAAAGATTGCTAATGATCTTATTCTTAAATATATATGCTTTATTCAGAGGTCAGCGAACTATTGCCTATGGGCCATAATACTTTATTAAAACACAGCAATATTCATTCATTTTGAAGCAGGAGAGCTAGGTTCTTGTCTCACGAAGTTGAAGAATGAATCTCGCGGACAATGGAGAGTGAGTGAAAGAGATAGAAGTTTATTAAGTGAAGATACAGAAAAAGCTCTCAAGAGCGAGAGGGGTCCCAACAGGGTTGCCCCACTTTTGTAACTTTAACATCCCATGTGGGGAGTCAAATTATTTTTTTAAGATTTTATTTATTTGAACAGGAGAGAGGGGAAGTGCAGAGGGAGAGGGAGAAGCAGACTCTCTGCTGAGCAGCAAGCCCAACCTGGGACTCTATCCCAGGACCCTGGGATCATGATCTGAGCCGAAGGCAGATGCTTAACCGACTGAGCCACCCAGGTGCCCCAAATGATTTTTTTTAATCTAAAATATCTTCTTTAGGACTCACCCTCCAAATCAGAGGAAACAGCAGAGAAGTAAAAATTGTTCTAAGGATCAAATATTATTATGAGTACAGAAGTACTTAAAATTTGTAAATCTATTGAAGGATACACTTACATTAGCCTTCTCTTATCCACAGGAGGTAGTTGCCGAGACCCCCAAAGGATGCCTAAAACCACAGGTAGTACTGAGCCCTAAATATGCTATGTTTTTTCTATGCACACATACTATGATAAAGTTTAGTTTATAATTGATCAAGTTAAGAATAATAACTAATAATAAAATAGAACAATTATAATATACTATAATAAAAGTTATGTGAATGTGGTCTCCCTCTCTCTCTCAAAGTATCTTATTGTACTGTACTCACCCTTCTTGTAGGACACCCTTCTTCTTATGAGATGATAAAATGCCTGTATGACGAAGTGAAGTAAATTATGTAGGCATTGTGATGTAGCATGAGGTTCCTATTGACCTCTGTTGATGTATCAGAAGGAAGATCATCTGCTTCTGGATGATGATTGACCTCGGGTAAGCGAAACCATGGAAAGTGAAAGCACGGAGGCGGGGTTGGGGTGGGGTGGGGTGGGGTGGAAGGATTACCATAAGTGAAGTGTTCTGGTTGACTCATCATTTGAACAAATATTTGTGGAGTGAATGAATTTATTCACCATCTACTAGGTACTATGCTCCCGTATTAGGCAGGATTCTCTAGAGAAATAAAACCAGGAGATTCTATAGGAGAATTTATATATAAATATAAATATATAGATATGATTTATTTTAAGACATTGGCTCACATGGGTGGGGAAGCTGACAAGTCCAACATCTGCAGAGTAGACCAGCAAGCTAGAGACCCCGGAAAGAGCCCCAGGAGACTCAGGAGAGAGGAGGGAGGCTGGGGATGAAGTTCAATAACCAATGGCCAGTGATTTAATCAATAGTGCCTATACAATGAAGCCTTGATAAAAACTCTTGAACAACAAGATTCAGAGTGCTTCCTGGTTGTTGAACATGTTGATGTGGCAGGGGGATGGTTTACTCTGACTCCACAGGGACCCATCTGTGTTTTGGACCCTTCTGAACCTCGCCCTATGTACCTCTTCATCTGGCTGTTCATTTATATCTTTTATGATAAACTGCAATCATAAATGTAGTGCGTCCTTGAGTTTTGGAACTCATTCTAGATCATTATCAAACCTGAGGGAGGATCACAGGAATGCCTAAATCTGTAATCCATAAGGCAGAAGTGCAGTTAGACTGAAGACTCCATTTGTTACTTGGCATCTGAGGTAGAGACAGTCTTGGGGGACTGAGCTTAAGTCTTGGGGGACTTAACTTATGGGGTCTGCACTAACTCTGTCCAATGAGTTACAGAATTGAATAGAATTGTAGGACACATAGGTGGTTTCAGAGAATAGGAGAACTGGGAATTGTTGGGGAAACAACACAGAACTTAACCTAGGAGCCTAGTTTGGGCTGTAACCATGTGTCCCTTTCAGGGAGACAAGAAATTTTATTATCCTTCTGGATCAGAGCAATTCACTAGACAAATGGATATATCTGATCTTCTTGGTATATAAAAAATAAAATACTCCTAGGGGAAGTGAAGGCAAACATTCTCTATCGTTATACTATATACATCTCAGTACACCAGGAGGTTAGTGCTTTTTATAGGAGCACCAAGAAATTTGGGAAGATCGGGCGCCTGGGTGGCTCAGTTGGTTAAGCGACTGCCTTCGGCTCAGGTCATGATCCTGGAGTCCCAGGATCGAGTCCCGCATCAGGCTCCCTGCTCAGCGTCTGCTTCTCCCTCTGACCCTCCCCCCTCTCATGTGCTCTCTCTCTCTCTCTCTCTCTCTCTCTCATTCTCACTCTCTTAAATAAAAAAAATCTTAAAAAAAAAAAGGAATTTGGGAAGATCTATTTCCCTGCAGAACTTTGTATGTGCTCTTAGACTAGCACATCCTGCCTCCATCCCTCTCCTCCCCCTATCCTATCTTGGGTTAGTTACTTTGGACCTGAGCTTCAGATCTCAGACCACACATCCCTTCTTCTGGAAGACTTTCTTGACCTCACCACACCAAGCTCAGCAAGATGTTCCTCCAGAGTGCTCCCACAGTGCCCTGGGTCTAGAGAACAGAGCACTGTCACCTAGTATCGAACACTGTTCTCCCCTCTAGTCTGTGTGCTCCTTGACAATAGGACTTTTCCCCCTTGACATGCCCTCTGCTAAGTACAGTGCTTTCATGAAACAAGAATTCAATACATATTTTGTTAAATTTTGTTAAATATCTAACTCTAAGGAGTTTACAATCAAAATGAGAACATAAAATTAGTATAATACAAAGGAAAATTACTTAAATTCTGTAAAACAGAAAAAAGCAAAATTCTAGTAGTGTTTAAGGAGAAAAAAATTGTATATAGTTGAAGGACTATGTCTACAGCTCCAAATGCCACAGCAGTAGTAATGGAAAGTTACTGCTCTCTCATGTAACGTTCAG
>NW_027397066.1:67093925-67101261 GCF_003265705.2 Callorhinus ursinus | reverse complement strand
CCCCAATTCCCCCCACCCCCCACCCCAATCCAGCTCTAGGGCTCTTTCTCCAACAAACACAAAAACTGCTCTGATGACAGGTCTAATGATTGCTCTGAAGTAATGAGCCCACCAAGGAAGCTAGAAGCCTAGCTCCAGACAAGGGCACTCTCACTGATGGTGACAATTGCAGGACCATGTCTGGGAAGAGCACTTTTGCACCAAGCTGCAGAGGAAGGGCTGTCCGCTCTGAAAGTTTGTTTTCTCTGTACCTCCCCTGAGCTCCTTTCTTCAGAGACAGGACAATGCACAGCATTCTCACTCCAAATCTAAATCTTCTAAAAATGGTGAAAAGGAAAGGAAGGGGCACCTGGGTGGCTCAGTAAGTTAAGCGTCTGTCTTCAGCTCAGGTCATGATCCCAGGGCTCTCTGCTCAGCAGGGAGTCGGCTTCTCCCTCTCCCCACCCTCCCCCTCCCCCCCCCCCCCCTTGCTCACTTTCCCTTCCTTTCTCTGAAATAAATAAAATCTTTAAAAATAAAAAGGAACGGAAAATGTGGGATTTTCCCCTCAACTCTACATAAATATACACTGAAAGGCTTCCAAGAAATATAACTAAGGATCACATGGCATAGATATATTCCACTTTGGGGACAATCTAGATCCTTGATATGCCTTGATATACAGAAACCCACCTTTCCAAAGGCCAAGGCAATTATATAGCAAAATTTCCCGATGCCTTGATCCCTCCGTCTACAATTAGCGAACAAGCGGTTAGCTAGTTTTGTAGAATTATCAAGGACTGCCCCCTCCTCACCACCACTGGAGACTCAAGATAGCTCAGAATCACTTCTGGTTTTAAGGAAAAGAGGTTAAAGACTAACTCCATTCTCTATAATACTACAATGCAGATGAGTGACTAACCTACGGTTACTAAATGGTTAAATGGGATAATACATGCATAGCGCCTGTAATAGTGCCTGGCCGACAGCGCTATCCAAGAATTGTCTATAATTAAGAGCACGACCAGATGTTCTAGCTGCAGGCTCCTACCATCCCACAAGCTCACTGCCTCTTGATTACACAAACTCCTCTGAACTGTCTGTCAAATTTAAGGTTTTCATTTGTGTAATGCATGAATGTCCCTTAACTCTGAGCACGGCTTTAATTTACATTCTTACATTTGGGCTTGGTGCCCTTTCCGCTTTAAAAAGGAAACACCTGCCCGCAAATCATTATTTTGGTAGGTTTTACGAGGTTTCCTTTTTTTCCTGCTACAACTGTTCCAAGTGAGTAAACACTATCCTTGTTCATTTATTAGGAAAGCTGATAATAGGAATTCCTCTTAACGCTAAGTGTCTTGGGGAACGCCGCCCCCAAGGTTACAGGGACCTCGATAACACTCCCTCGGCGTTACTAGAAACGCTCGGACCACAGCGCCACTCAGACCCGGTGGACGTGGACCGTCACTCACTGACGTCACTGCGCAAGCCTGCCGCGACCTGACGCCAGGGAATGACCTCAGGCCGGTGCGGGGCCACGCCCTCCCAAGCGCCATGCTGGGCGTTCGCGGCGCGGCCGTCGCGCGGGGCCTGCAGGTCCTGACGCACTCATGGCGGCGGGACTCCCGCGCCCTGGCTCTGGCGCGTGCGTGTGGCGCGCCCCCCACGGGGCACTGGCAGCCTTCTGTGGGGTCGGGACCGCGCAGGCGTCGGCTCAGCCTGTCGGCCGCAGCGGTCGTGAATTCGGCGCCGCGCCCTCTGCAGCCCTACTTGCGCCTCATGCGGTTGGACAAGCCCATTGGTGAGTGCGGGCGGACGGGCCGGAGCGCGCGGCGCCGCAGGTCGGGGAGGCTGCGGGCGTAATGGAAACGAAGGCGCCCGGTACTCTCCGGACACCCGGACTCCGAAGTGGCCCTCCGGCTTTCCCATTCCCCTGAATCCGGAGTGCTCCCGGCGAGCAAAAAGTTGGCTCATTCCACAGTCCTCATTTAAACAGTGCATCGAGCGGAAATTCCGTTCTCGTGCCCCTTTATTTACAGTATGGAAGCACTTCCACACTCATTGTTAGAGCCTTCCCATTATTCTGTAAGGCTCCAAAGCAAAGAACTAAAACTGTAATGACGTTGAGGAAAGCAGAGCCAGACCGGGTGAACCATATATGGGACATTTCTATCTAGTGCCTACTGTAGAGCCTGGCGGTAGTATCAAACGAATTGCTACCACATCGCCTAGTCTCAGGTACTGAAAGATCTCTGGAAACTCCCTGCTTCCAAGGAACTCCTAGTCTAGTTGAAAAAGACAAATTATTGGGTGAGCTAGGAAAGTAGGAGATCAAATGTTAGTGGTACGGAGGGCAAGTGCTACAGTTAAAAGAGTAGTTACCATGGATCTCCATTGCTAGAAAGTGTCAAGAACAAATTGAATCTCAAAGAACAGGTAGATTTTGTAGAAGAGAGAAGAAATCTTGATGGGTGGGAGAGATGTTTTTGCAAAGACTCAAGGGTGGAGAGGTGAAACGCCAAGGATATGAGCTGATCTGGAATGGCCAGTGGGTGTAGAAAACACTGAGAGGCAAGGCTGGATAAGACCGAAGAAGGATGGACAGTGGGAAGGGAGGGGCGGAGCCTGGATTCCAGGAACCTAGATGATGGCATTTGCCTGGCAATGCATGGAAATCCATTAGGATGCCTAGATATAGTCACTCCACCTCTGCCCAGCCAAGACCCCAAATTAGGTCTTGCTTATGGTATTCTAGGTTTATGCACTACTTATTTGGGAGCAGAGCACTAGTGTTAAAACAATTAGCTATTAAAGTACAAAAGCAAATTAAAAGCGCAGTCCTGCCTTCACAACCCCTTGCATTTTGGGGCCAGATGAAAGTTGATAGGCATACATTTCCAAGCCCAGTTCTCATCTGAAGCGTAACTATAATCCTGTTTTGGTCTCTGTGTCACGGAGCAACAGTATAGGCCTGCAAACATCCAGGACGGATCAACAGCTGCCATTATTCCCATTTCCACAAACCTCTGGCTTTTACATTAGTGGCTAAACCACCCCACCACATAATGAGAGGCTAGCTACCAAGAGGTTATGAATAAAGCTCTGGAATCAGACCTCTTCATTTCTCATCCATAAAATGAAGATACTAATAGTACTGACTTTATAAGGTTGTCAGGAGAATTCATTTATACATATGTGTGTGAAGTCCTTAGAACAGGGCCTGCCATAATAAGTGCTCAAGAAATGTTAGGCATCAGTACTTGAGAAGTGGGAATTGAAGAAGACTGGGTTAACAGTTACGTATGTTAAGAGGATACCAGCCTGCCTGCCTTAGTTCTAAATAAGATGATGATTACAGGGTTTTTTAGACAATTTACTAATAGTACTATGTTAACAATTCATTCAACAAACATTTTTTGAGCCCCTACTATATGCCAGGGACAATAAATTGACAGTAGAATTGCAGGTTTGATATTTTTTTATTTAAATTATTCTTTCATGGGGCAATTTCACGTTCATTGTTTTACTTTGTTGAAGTTGGATCTTGTTTTTGTAAGCCAAAGTGGAATTCATTGTTTTTCAGAATGGATTACAACTTCTTTCAAATGTGTCACAAACCATGGTATTTCAGAAAGTTTCAGCAGGTGGCACTCTTTACACTAAATTGGTGGTGTAATTTTTGTTTTACTGCATTTATGGGTGATTATGTTGTCTTGAAGATAATATGCAATTAAAAGAATCTTAGGTTCTATTTTCACAGTTTTTTTTTGGTCTGCCCACCACCTCCTCTCAGAACTTGTTCAATTTATTTCATCTCCCAGAGAATTTTTCCTTTTTCTACAATAGACATTTCTTTCTGAAATGCATCCTCGTTACCTCTGCATCCTTCTTCACGGAGGAGAGAATAATGAAAGTACCAAAGGGAAGAGGGGCAAGAACTGTGGCTGAGAATCAGGAGCGCAAAGGAGCAATAAGAACTTAAGTGTATGTAGAGATTTAGGTATGCTGAGTGATAGTATTGGCCTTAGACAGACTAGAGCCAGGCTACGTGAGTTTAAATTTGAACTCTGCCACTTTTTGCCTTTGTGATCTTGGGCAAATTACTTCCTCTGTGCTTAAGTTTTTGTATTTGTTAAGTGGGTATCATAAAAACTGCCTATCTCATAGATTAGTCGTGAGAATCAAAAGTGTTCAGTGACAGCACCTGGGACATAGTAACAGGTACATGTTTGCTCTTACTGTTTTTGCATCGTCACCAGTATCCTTTGCTAATAACAGTTCTGAGGTAGATAGTCTTTCCCCTCATTTATACATGAAGAAGACTGAACCTTAAAGTTTAATATACTTTAGTGTCTAGCATCACTCCATTTCTTAGTGGCAGACATCAAACTGAATGTCTGACTTTCCCCTTCATTATAGGAAGCCCCCCTCATCTATAGGAGTGCCCTACAGATTCCTATAGGTAAGTGAATATAGTACCCGTAATGTAGACTGATGGTGAAGGAAATTTTGTTGCTAATGCAAAAATGCTGTAGGTGACTACACATCTTTTCTCTCCAGAATTCTTTTTTTAAATAGTTCTAATTGCACCAGGAAAATCACGCCTTTGAAGTGGTGTTCTTTTGTTCCTGTCAGGGCAGGGTCACTCTGTCCCTCTGAGCTATACTGGTAGATCCAGGAAAAAGGAAGTAAACACTTAACCTCTCTGCGTTTGCTTCCTCATCTGTAAGATAGGAACAGTACTGGTGCCCACTCTGTAAGGGTGTGGTGGAGGATTAAATGAGTCTGTGTGCATAAAGCATTTAGAATAGTAGCTAACATTTCAGTAGATGTTAGCTGTTGTTGCTTTAGTTTTCTATGGGACACACCAAATAGGAATCTGTTCAGGACAACCTGAATCTGAATTCGAGTCTGAACTGGCCCTTTCTTGTTTTCAGCCTCTCCTTGTCTTTTCTGCTGTGTCCTCCGTGGTCCCTCCCCCAGTGACTTGGGTGGCGCTGTTATTTATGCCTTTGTAGGACCCTGTATTTGCCCTGTTTTTGAATTGATGTATTTTATTATTGTTTAACCGTGTTTCTTCCTTTTTATTTATAAGCTTCTCTCCCTTAGTCACTGTTGTATTCTCAGTTCCTGTATGTGCTTTAAAAATACTTATAAATGAATAAAGCTTAAACTTACAAAGTTTAAATATGATTATAGGCACTTTGTCATTTAGTCATTTTTATATAAGATCTCATCTTTATTTAGCCACATCTCCTCTTTCTCTGATGTACCTAAATTGGGAAGTAAAGATCAGAATTTATCGTAATAGGCACCATATCCAAACACTTGTTGAAAGACTTTCTTTTTAGAATATCAAAGTTTACATGTGAAATCTCTTTTCTGTACAATCTATTTGGTTTTAGCTTAATTTCATCTAGTTTAGGGGCTAAGTACCAAGAACTAATGCCATCTGAGCATGGAGCTGCAAAATATTTAAAAAACAGTAGGTTAATGACCTCCTTCCTGCAGGACCATTTTTCTTTTATTGTACTAACAATAGAAGAAAGTTTTGCTAACCTTTTTTTAGCAGATAGTATATGCATATGATACAAAATTGAGAAAGTGCAAAGGTGTAGAGTGAAAACTAAGTCTTTCTCCCCTGTCTCCCAGCCACCCAGTTGCCCTCCCCAGAGGGGAGGTATCAGTTTCTGCTATATCCTCCCTGACATGGCCTATGAATATACTGACATTCAAGTGTATGTATTTGGTGTTTGGGGATGCATATGCACGGTAAAAATAGTTTGGTTGCCCTCCATAGGGGTGGACTGCTTTGTAACCTCATGAGAAATGTGTGAGTATCTGACTCCCCAGGGTGTGTTGTCAGAATCATTCTGACATGTGAAAAATGTTACCTCGATATAATTTTGATGTGTTATTCTGAAAGTTGATCTTTCATATAAATAAGAGTCATTTGTATTTCTTTTTCTGTGAACTTCTGTAATCTTTTTGGTCTGTTTTTCCGTTGGGACTATTGATCTTTTTTCAGTTTCTAGGAACCCTACGTATTGGGCCAAAGATATGAGTTGTTCATTTACTTTCCCAGTTTTGTCATGTGTTTTTTTTGATTTTGTGTTCTTTACTTCTTTGGGATGTAGTGTTTGAACAAAGGAAGACAGTTAACTAACTCGAATGTGTACCTTTTTTGTCTTTTTATTTTTGCTTAGGCACCTGGCTGCTGTATCTGCCGTGTACTTGGAGCATTGGGCTAGCAGCTGAACCAGGTTGTTTTCCAGATTGGTACATGTTATCCCTCTTTGGCACTGGAGCTGTTCTGATGCGCGGAGCAGGCTGTACTATTAATGACATGTGGGACCGGGACTATGATAAAAAGGTAGTTTCTTCCTGAAAAGGAATAGGGAGGCTCCTCTCAATTCCGTAGAGTGACATGGTGGCATCACTTTTGAAGTCCACAGGTGGCAAAGGATCATTTAGTGGACTCACTGAGATCCAGCATGAGAAGTACCGTTTTTCAGTTGAGTAGCTGGTATTGCACTGTGCATCGCTCGTCCTTTCCTTTCCCCACACGAGAGCGGCCCTGCAGGTGGGGTGTGTACTTCATTCTTACAAAATTAATTAGAATTTAGAAGGCCAAGGGAAGGTTGTTAGGAGCAAAGTGAAAAGTTCATCCTGAACCTTTGCGCATCCAAAAGAACAGTTGCTCTTTCCTTTGAGATATATACTGGAGTTGTAACTATTCTTCTATAAATCAAATCTTAATTAAAATAAGCCAAGGAAGCCCCTATTAGCATTTGCTATAATTGTTTCTTTAAAAAATGTAACTTTTGTTCTTTTTTTCTCCTTAGAAAAATAGTACTTATTTAATCTGAAAAATTCAGACAGTACATAAATAGAAAGTATGGAAAGTGCAAGTCTTTCTTTTTTTTTCTTTAAATTTTTTATTGTTATGTTAATCACCATACATTACATTATTAGTTTTTGATGTAGTGTTCCGTGATTCATTGTTTGCATATAACACCCAGTGCTCCACGCAGAATGTGCCCTCTTTAATACCCATCACCAGGCTAACCCATCCCCCCACCCCCTCCCCTTTAGAACCCTCAGTTTGTTTCTGAAGAGTCCATCGTCTCTCATGGTTCGTCTCCCCCTCCGACTTACTCCCCTTCATTCTTCCCCTCCTGCTATCTTCTTCTTTTTTTTTTTTTAACATATATTGCATTATTTGTTTCAGAGGTGCAGATCTGTGATTCAACAGTCTTGCACAATTCACAGTGCTCACCATAGCACATACCCTTCCCAATGTCTTATCACCCAGCCACCCCATCCCTCCCACCCCACCCCCACTCCAGCAACCCTC
>NW_027397066.1:67032446-67093525 GCF_003265705.2 Callorhinus ursinus | reverse complement strand
CCCTCAGTTTGTTTCCTGAGATTAAGAGTTCCTCATATCAGTGAGATCATATGATACATGTCTTTCTGTGATTGACTTATTTCACTCAGCATAACACCCTCCAGTTACATCCACGTTGGTGCAAATGTCAAGATCTCATTCCTTTTGATGGCTGCATAATATTCCATTGTGTGTGTGTGTGTGTGTGTGTGTGTGTGTGTGTGTGTGTGTGTGTATGTACACACACCACATCTTCTTTATCCATTCATCTGTTGATGGACGTCTTGGCTCTTTCCACAGTTTGGCTATTGTGGATATCGCTGCTATAAACATTGCACGTACCCCTTCGGAACCCTACATTTGTATCTTTGCAGTAAATACCCAGTAGTGCAATTGCTGGATCGTATGGTAACTCTATTTTCAACATTTTGAGGAACCTCCATACTGTTTTTCAGAGTGGTTGCACCAGCTTGCATTCCCACCCACCGTGTAGGAGGGTTCCCCTTTCTCCGCATCCCCGCCAACATCTGTTGTTTCCTGACTTGTTAATTTTAGCCATTCTGACGGGTGTGAGGTGGTATCTCATTGAGGTTTTGATTTGGATTTCCCTGATGCCAAGCAATGTTGAGCACTTTTTCATGTGTCTGTTGGCCATTTGGATGTCTTCTTTGGAAAAATGTCTGTTCATGTCTTCTGCCCATTTCTTGCTTGGATCATTTGTTCTTTGGGTGTTGAGTTTGATAAGTTCTTTATAGATTTACAATACTAGCCCTTTATCTGATATGTCATTTGCAAATATCTTCTCCCATTCTGTGGGTTGTCTTTTGGTTTTGTGGACTGTTTCTTTTGTTGTGCAAAAGCTTTTTGTCTTGATGAAGTCCCAATAGTTCATTTTTGCCCTTGCTTCCCTTGCCTTTGGCGATGTTTCTAGGAAGAAGTTGCTGCGGCTGAGGTTGAAGAGGTTGCTGTGTTCTCCTTTAGGATTTTGATGGACTCCTGTTTCACATTTAGGTCTTTCAACCATTTGGAGTCTATTTTTGTGTGTGGTGTAAGGAAATGGTCCAGTTTCATTCTTCTGCATATGGCTGTCCAATTTTCCCAAAACCATTTGTTGAAGAGACTCTTTTTTCCACTGGACATTCTTTCCTGCTTTGTCAAAGATTAGTTGACCATAGAGTTGAGGGTCCATTTCTGGGCTCTCGATTCTGTTCCATTCATCTCTGTGTCTGTTTTTGTGCCAGTACCATACTGTCTTGATGATGACAGCTTTGTAATAGAGCTGGAAGTCCAGAATTGTGATGCCACCAGCTTTGCTTTTCTTTTTCAACATTCCTCTGGCTATTCAGGGTCTTTTATGGTTCCATACAAATTTTAGGATTATTTGTTCCATTTCTTTGAAAAAAGTGGATGGTATTTTGATAGGGATTGCTTTGAATGTGTAGATTGCTCTAGGTAGCATTGACATCTTCACAATATTTGTTCTTCCAATCCATGAGCATGGAACGTTTTTCCATTTCTTTGTGTCTTCTTCAATTTCTTTCATGAGTATTTTATAGTTTTCTGAGTACAGATCCTTTGCCTCTTTGGTTAGATTTATTCCTAGGTATCTTATGGTTTTGGGTGCAATTGTAAATGGGATCGACTCCTTAATTTCTCTGTCTTCTGTCTTGTTGTTGGTGTATAGTAATGCCACTGATTTCTGTGCCTTGATTTTATATCCTGCCACTTCACTGAATTCCTGTATGAGTTCTAGCAGTTTTGGGGTGGAGTCTTTTGGGTTTTCCACATAAAGTATCATATCATCTGCAAACAGTGAGAGTTTGACTTCTTCTTTGCTGATTTGGATGCCTTTGATTTCTTTTTGTTGTCTGATTGCTATGGCTAGGACTTCTACTACTATGTTAAATAGCAGTTTTGGTAGTTGATACATCTCTAGGAATGCATCCATTTCTTCCAGATTATCTAAGTTGCCCATAATATGTTCTTATAATTGTTTGTGTTTCTTTGGTGTTGGTTGTGATCTCTCCTCTTTCATTCATGATTTTGTTGATTTGGGTCATTTCTCTTTTCTTTTTGATCAGTCTGGCCAGGGGTTTATCAATATTGTTAATTCTTTCAAAGAACCAGCTCCTAGTTTCGTTGATTGGTTCTACTGTTCTTTTGGTTTCTATTTCACTGATTTCTGCTCTGATCTTTATTATTTCTCTTCTCCTGCTGGGTTTAGGGTTTATTTGCTGTTTTTTCTCTAGCTCCTTTAGGTGTAGGGTTAGGTTGTATATTTGAGACCTTTCTTGTTTCTTGAGAAAGGCTTGTATTGCTATATACTTTCCTCTTAGGACTGCCTTTGCTGCATCGCAAAGATTTTGAACAGTTGTGTTTTCATTTTCATTTGTTTCCATGAATTTTTTTAATTGTTTAATTTCCTGGTTGACCCATTCATTCTTTAGTAGGATGCTCTTTAGCCTCCATGTATTTGAGTTCTTTTCGACTTTCCTCTTGTTACTGAGTTTTAGTTTCAAAGCATTGTGGTCTGAAAATATGCCCAGAATAATCCCAATCTTTTGGTACCGGTTGAGACTTGATTTGTGACCTAGGATGTGATCAATTCTGGAGAATGTTCCATGGGCACTAGAGAAGAATGTGTATTCCGTTGCTTTGGGATGGAACGTTCTAAATATGTCTGTGAAGTCCATTTGGTCCAGTGTGTCATTTAAAGTCTTTATTTCCTTGTTGATCTTTTGCTTAGATGATGTGCATTTCAGTCAGGGGGGTGTTAAAATCCCCCACTATTATTGTATTGTTGTCAATGTGTTTCTTTGCTTTTGTTATTAATTTCCTTATATAATTGGCTGCTCCCATGTTAGGGGCATAGATATTTACAATTGTTAGGTCTTCTTGTTGGATAGACCCTTTAAGTAGGATAGTGTCCTTTCTCATCTCTTATTACAGTCTTTGGTTTAAAATCTAATTTGTCTGATATAAGGATTGCCACCCCAGGCTTTCTTTTGGTGTCCATTAGCATGGTAAATGGTTTTCCACCCCCCTCACTTTCAATCTGGGGGTGTCTTTGGGTCTAAAATGAGTCTCTTGCAGATAGCATATCGATGGGTCTTGTTTTTTAATCCAATCTGATAGCCTGTGTCTTTTGATTGGGGCATTTAGCGCATTTACATTCAGGGTAACTATTGAAAGATATGAATTTAGTGCCATTGTATTGCCTGTAAGGTGACTGTTTCTGTTTATTGTTTGTGTTCCTTTCTGGTCTATGCTGCTTTTAGGCTCTCTCTTTGCTTAGAGGACCCCTTTCGATATTTCTTGTAGGGTTGGTTTCATGTTTGCAAATTCCTTTAGTTTTTGTTTGTCCTGGAAGCTTTTTATCTCTCCTTCTATTTTCAATGACAGCCTAGCTGGATATAGTATTCTTGGCTGCATATTTTTCTCGTTTAGTGCTCTGAATATATCATGCCAGTCCTTTCTGGCCTGCCAGGTCTCTGTGGATAGGTCTGTTGCCAATCTAATGTTTCTACCATTGTAGGTTACAGATCTCTTCTCCCGAGCTGCTTTCAGGATTTTCTCTTTGTCTCTGAGACTCATAAGTTTTACTATTAGATGTCGGGGTGTTGACCTATTTTTATTGATTTTGAGAGGTGTTCTCTGTGCCTCCTGGATTTTGATGCCTGTTTCCTTCGCCACATTAGGGAAGTTCTCTGCTATAATTTGCTCCAATATACCTTCTGCCCCTCTCTCTCTTTCTTCTTCTTCTGGGATCCCAATTATTCTAATGTTGTTTTGTCTTATCGTATCGCTTATTTGTCGAATTCTGCCCTTGTGATCCTGTAGTTGTTTCTCTCTTTTTCTCAGCTTCTTTATTTTCCATCATTTGGTCTTCTATATCACTGATTCTCTCTTCTGCCTCATTTATCCTAGCAGTTAGTGCCCCCATTTTTTATTGCACCTCATTAATAGTGCGAGTCTTTCTTATCTCCTCTTCCAAACCCCCAGAGAAGCTTCATTTAACAGTTTGATGCATTATGTTTCTCTGGATTATTTTCTGTGCATATTCTAATGCATGTGTATAATTATTTCTTCCTCAACACACAGTTATTTTCTCAAGGGAAGCATCCATCCTGTTTGCCTTTTATCCTAGCGACTCTCCCGTAAAAAAGTATGAGATGATTCATTAAATGCTTGAGTAAATAATCAAATAAACTTTCAATTTAAAAGAAACCCATGGTGAATTATATAAAATACATAATCTTATATACATGTATATAAAGTGAATAATCATCCTTGTTTGCCTTTCATACTGATCTAAATTTTCCTTTAGCAAGACACACCTGTAATGATTTTTAGTTTATAAGAACAGTATCACAATGCCTTTTTTAATTAAAAAAATATTTATTGAATACTTGCTGTGTGTGAGGAATAGTGATAGGCTTTCAGAGATTTCATGGATGAAAGACAGTATTCCTGACATTGCAGTTTCATAGTTACACTCCAGCAGTACTGTTATGAGAGTGGTGTCCACAGGGGAACTTACTGAAGATCCCCTATCTCAGTCGAAGGGAGCAGAGAGAACTTTCCAGGGGGGTGACCTATGAACTGTGTCAGAATAAGGTGGCAAGAAAAGGGTGGGCTGGAGAGTGAAGGTGGCTCTGGGCAGAGGGAACAGCGGATAAAGAGGCATGGCTGGGAGATAAACTATAAAGTTTAACAACTGCAGGGCTGTGGTTTGTGTGTCGCTGGAGGATAGGATTGTGGCAGGTGGCAGGAACTGATGCTGAACACATCTCTCTACCCCGCTGACCCAGTTGAGATAAGTCGATTCATTCCAGGAGATGCATACTTTCTTGATTTGGGGTTCATAATTCTGCATAATCATATGATTGAGGCTTCTGGTATATATCACTTCAAAATAATTCTTGAACATGTTTAGAGCAGCTAATGTCAAAATCCTGGTTGTAATATTTTATTGAACTGTAAAGTTTTGCAGATGTTACTCTTGGGGGGAACTGGATAAAGGGTATGTGGGATCTTTATATTTTTTAAAATGCAAAGATGTTTTTTAAAAAGTGCATGTGAATCTACAATTATCTCAGAAGAAAAAGGCTAATTAAATAAATAATATATTCAAACCAACCAACTTTTAATTAACAAAATCTGACCATTTTCGTTTTCCCTTAGGTGATTCTTTTTCTCCTTAGGTAAAAGGTTATTGATTAGATACCTTTTATCTCCCCTATGACATTTTTCTCTGATTAGAAGAGTCCAGATTCTATATACACATATAACAAAGCTCTTAAATGAATGTTTTACAGCTATTGAGGAGGTTTTGCTAACATGACTTAAAATGTTATGTGCCTCTTTTTTTTTAAAATCTAATTTCTTTTTTTTTTTAATTTTTGTTCAGTTTATTTAAATGGAAGAAAAAAAAATCAGTTCACCCATTTCTCCCACGCCACCCCTCCCCAGCCCCTGCCTCTGGCAACCACCAGCCTGTTCTCTTTTTTTATAAGCTTGAGTTTTTGTTTTGTTTTGTTTGTTTTAGATTCCATATGTAAGAGAGATCATACAGTATTTGTCTTTCTATCTGACTTATTTCACTGAGCATAATGCCCTTGAAATTGATCCATGTTGTTGCAAAATGGGAAGATTTTTTAATGGCTGAATAGTATTCCATTTTGTGTATATGTGTGTGTGTGTACAACAGTTTTTTTTTTTTTTTTAATCCATTCATCCATCAGTGGACACCTAGATTGTTTCCATATATTGTAAATAATGCTGAACATGGGGGCACATACATCTTTTGGAATTAATATATTCATTTTCCTTGGATAAATACCCAGATGTGGAATTCTGGATCATATGGTAGTTCTATCTTTAATTTTTTGAGGAACCACCATACTGTTTTCCACAGTGGTTGCAACAATTTATGTTCCACTAATAATGCACAGGAGTTCCCTTTTCTCCACATCCTCACCAAAACGTACTTCTTGTCTTTTTGATAATAGCCATTCTAATAGATGTGAGATGATACCTCATTGTGGTTTTGTTTGCATTTCTCTGATGATTAGTGATGTTGAGCATCTTTTCATGCATCTTTTAGCCATCTATATGTCTTCTTGGAAAAATGTCTATTCATGTCTTCTGCCCACTTTGTATTCGGATTTTGGGGGGTTTTTTTGTTTGTTTGTTTGCTTTTAGTTATATGAATTCTTTATATATTTGGATATTAACCCCTTATTGGATATATGATTTGCAAATATTTTCCCCCATTCAGTAGGTTGATTTTCATTTTGTTGATGGTTTCCATTGCTGTGCAGAAGCTTTTTATTTTTTTATTTTTTTTTAAAGATTTTATTTATTTATTTGAGAGAGAGAGAGAATGAGAGATAGAAAGCATGAGAGGGAAGAGGGTCAGAGGGAGAAGCAGACTCCCTGCTGAGCAGGAAGCCCGATGCGGGACTCGATCCCGGGACTCCAGGATCATGACCTGAGCCGAAGGCAGTCGCTTAACCAACTGAGCCACCCAGGCGCCCTGTGCAGAAGCTTTTTAGATTGATGTAGTCCCACTTTATTTTTGCTTTTGTCGCTTTTACTTTTGGTGTCAGATCCAAAAAAATCATTGCCAAGACCTGTGTTAAGGGGCTTACTGTTGTTTTCTTCTAAGAGTTTTATGGCTTTAGGTCTTATGTGCAAGTCTTTAAACCATTTTGAGTTAATTTTGTGTATACTGTAAGATAGGAATCCAGATTTATTCTTTTTTCGTATAGCTGTCCAGTTTTCCCAGCACCATTTATTGAAGAGACTGTTCTATAGTTTTGGCTCCTTTGTCCTAAATCAGTTGACCGTAAATGTGTGGGTTTATTTCTGGGCTGTCTGTTCTGTTTCATTAATCTGTATGTCTGTTTTTATGCCAAAATCATACTGTTTTAATTACTGTAGCTTTGTAGTATAGTTTGAAATCAGGAAGTGTGATGCCTCCAGCTTTGTTCTTTCTCAAGATTGCTTTGGCTACTTGCAGTCTTCTGTGACTTTTCCATACAAATTTTAGGGACATCTATTTCTGTGAAAAATGCCATTGGAATTTTGATGGGATTGCATTGAACCTATATATTGCTTTGAGAGGTATGGACATTTTAGCAATATGAATTCTTCCAATGCATGAGCATGAAATATCTTTCCATATATTTGTGTCTTTAATTTCTTTCATTAATGTCTTGTAGTTTTCAATATACAGGTCTTTCACCTCCTTGGTTAAATTTGTCTCTAGGTATTTTATTCTTTACTGCAATTATAAATGAGATTGTTTCTTGTTTTTTGTTTTATTTTTTAAGATTTTCTTTATTTGACACACAGAGAGAGATAGCTAGAGAGGGAACACAGAGGGGGAGTGGGAGAGGGAGAAGCAGGCTCTCAGCTGAGCAAGGAGCCCAATGCGGGGCTCGATCCCAGGACCCTGGGATCATGACCTGAGCCAAAGGCAGATGCTTAACGACTGAGCCACCCAGGCGCCCCGAGATTGTTTTCTTAATTTCTCTTTCAGACAGTTCATTATTAGTGTAAAGAAACATAACAGGTTTTTGTATTTTAAAGGACGAGTTAAAAAGCTTGGCCAAGTTGTAATGCGTATCTCAACAGTTTCTTAAAGACTGTATATCACTAAGGATATGTTTGTGGCTCAGGGTTTTGCTTAGTATGTTAGATAATAAGTAAATTGCTAGTATATTAAATGATAAGTAAATTGTTATTCAGGTATGAGTTAAGTGTGTTCTGTTGATGTTGTGTATAATCTACCAACCCTGTGATAAGCATTAGGTCCATAAACATTGAAATAATCTCAACATACAGGTATTAATGATTTAGTTTTATTTTATTTTATTTTTAAGAAATACTTATTTCAGAGAGAGAAAGAGAGAGAATGAGTTGGGGAGGGGCAGAGGAAGAGGGACAAGCAGACTCCCCACTGAGCAGGGAGCCTGATGCAGAGCTCCATCTCAAGACCTCTAGATCATGACCTGAGCCAGAGTCATATGCTTAACTGACAGCCACCTAGGCGTCCCAGTGATTTAGTTTTATAAGCTATGAGCAAATGGTTTCATTAAAAACCACACAGAATATGTTTTGATCATCATATTGTATCATTTTTAGTCTTTTGATGGAGTACTTGTTTATTTTTAGCTTTCGAATTTAGCCAGGTAATTATCACTACTGAAGGGACAGTGTAATCTGTGGTTAGTAGTGTGGTCGGGGGACTAGACAGATGGTGCTGCCCACTGTCCATGACCTTGGAAAGTTACTGAGCCTCTGCTAAAACAGATGGCAAGAACTTGTGAGTGGCTAAAAGTCACGGTTGTTATAAGGATTCAATGGTGTGATGCACACATAGCTCTTAGAACAGTAGCACATTGTAAGCACTCGTGTACTAGCTGGAATAATCATAATGTTCTAAAACAAATACAGGACATAAATATATTTCCAACTAAAACTATAGGGACCAAATCAAAGATAAAAGATCAAGTCTGGCACTCTAACCAAGGTGAGTCATTATAGTTTTTGACAAACTGTTTTATTGCACAGTGAAGCATGCTATAAAATGGGTCAGCAAATTTTTTCTATAATAGGAACAGATAGTAAATATTTTAGTCTTTGTGGGCCATACCATCTTTGTTGCAACTATTTGATTCTGTTGGCACATGAGAGCAGCCATATACAATATGTTAACAAATGGGTATATCTCTGTTTCAATAGAATTGTATTTATGGACACTGAAACTTGAATTTCATATTATTTTCATGTGTCATAATACAATACCCTTTTTTTGAACTGATTTTCAATTGCCTAAAAAAGTAAAAACTATTCTTATTAGCTCACAGGCCATATAAAAATAGGCAGTAGGCTGGATTTGGCCCATAGGCCATAGTTTGCTAACCCTTGACATAAATCAAAATCAAAATGGAAATCTGTTATATTAATAGTTTCAACATTTATTGCATACCTGTATGCTTTAGATACTGCATTTACTCTATGAGGTAGTGCTCTTGTTGCCTCTTTCTCTTCTTCTCCCTCTCTCTTTCTGTTTTTCTTTTAACAGGTAAGTAACCTGAGTCCAAGAGAGGTTAAGTAATTTGCCAAAATTCACACAGCTGGTAGGTGATGGAACTGGATTCACATGCTGGGCTCTTGGATCCCAGATCCTGAGTTCTTCTAACAATGTTGAAAATTTTGGTTATGCTTTTTTATGCTTCAGTTTAGAATAATCACATTTCATGATCTTTAGACAGGAAAAGAACAACTAATTTATCTTATTTGTCCCCATAATAGCTCTGTCTGTTCATATTCTTACATTGAGTCTGCCCTTTATATTTGGGTACAATTAATATTAGATTATAGATCCATCCTTAAATAGCCTGGCAAAAGCACTCCCATTTTCAAACCCAGGTAATCTGTCTTCTTTCTTTATTTACATTTTGATTGCTGATTGCAGTGCTTCCTATAATCAAAACATTCACTGCAATTTCCTCTTTCCTTAGAATTACCATTATTATTGTCTCTCTTTTCTCTGTAGAAATTAAACATATACTTGCTAATAAGCTGGGTAGCTAACTAGCCAGATAAGGAAGTTGCTTCATTTTGTGTGTTCAGAGATGGAGATGGGAGATGGAAAGAAAGGGGAATGAGTGGTGGGAATTTTTAGTGCTTTCGAAGCTCTGTTTTAAATATGAAGTTTTGATTTTTGGCAGTGTTTCCAATGTTGATTTCACTTTTTATTCATATTTTTGCCTTAGTGCCTGCCTTGGGCCATTCTCTTGATTACATGTTTACATCCATGATTGAACCATTACATGAGGCTAAGGTATGTGTTTTTATGTATTAAGGTTATAAGAACAATGAATCGCCCAATAGCAGCTGGAGACATTTCAATTTTTCGATCCTTTATTTTCCTCGGAGGACAGCTGACCTTGGCACTGGGTGTTCTTCTGTGTCTGAATTACTACAGGTATAGTAAATGTGTTTTTCAGAATCACTTATAAAATCTCTCTTTTGAAATGGAGAAAGTAGGAATAAATAAAATTGAAATATCTTTATCACAAAATTGTTTATTGGCTCCTTATGGAGCATCTGTAAATTAGCAAGTATAAAGAAATCACCACATGTCGTAAAATCAAGAATGCTTTCAGCCAAAGGAATGAGAAGATCAGCATTTAATTTATTCTGAACCACCGTTATACTTCCGTTACGTGTTTCCTAAGAAACACATGTCACTTTGATAGCTTTTCCAGATGCATACATGGATGTGTGTGTATACCCTTATGTATAATTTTATTTATCCTGACAGTGTCTGTAAATTAGATAGAAGTGATTATACTCATTTTGCAAAAAGATTAACCAGGTCTTTCCCAGAGTCACGCTCATAATCGATGACAGAGGGCAAAAGTGGAAGGATTCATTCCTAGATCTCTAATAGAGACAAAATTAAACTTTTGTGCATCTGATGGCTACTTATAAAGTATATAAATGAGGGAAAATGAGACAAAAAATAAGTGTCATTTTATAGAGACTAGACTTAATTACAAACTTTGCCCTGATAGCATCACATGAAAATGCGTTTAGAAGGTTTTTCCTGGAAGGACAGTGTTAGGTGAGCTGTGAGATACCTAAGAACACCTTACACTGTCATCCTTCTATAGATGCTTTATCCTCTCCTAGAGAAGTAACACCTATGTGCATATTGGGAGGGGGATCCTGACTCTGATTCTGTTGGGACACCTCCATTTACTAGCTGTCTTAATGTTGGAAAAAACACTTAGAGAGGCAGTGGCATATGGTGGGTATTAAGTTGGACTCTAGAGCCATCCTGCTCAGGATTCAGGTTTGAATCCTGGCCCTGCTACTGACTGGCTGGATGACAGTCAACAAATTACTTAATCTCTTTGTGCTTTAGTTTCCTCATCTGCAAAAAGCAAGTGGAATAAAACTGTCTCCCTCTTAGGTTTGTGGTGAAGATTATAATGAGTGAACCTGTGTAAAGCAGAACAGCGCCTAATACACGAAAGCAGCATATGTATTATTATTTTGTTCAATTGTTTTGTAACACTTAAAATATTTTCTAATCATCTTTTACCCTAATTAAAGTCTGGGAAAATAATTTTACATAACAAAAAATATAATTGAAGGTAAGTCATTTTCCAGTTAGTATTACTACTATTGTTGTCTTTAGTGATTTCTAAGAGATGGTGATACTAATCTTCAATGGCTTTTCTTGATTTCAGTATAGCTCTGGGAGCAGCATCCCTGCTTCTTGTCATCACCTACCCACTAATGAAAAGAATTACATACTGGCCTCAACTAGCCCTAGGTGAGCTTGAAATAACTACCAAGTATTTCCTTCAGTACCCTCAGACTTGTGTGTGTATGTGTGTGTGTGTGTGTGTGTGTGTGTGTGTGTGTGTGTAATGTGGCAGAGAGAAAACGTCAAGTCAGTCATGAAATTTTCTAAAGCAAGAATAGATTTTCATATTTAAGAGAGGGCAATTAGCCATTTTTATTGGCTAAGAAATTTTGCATACTGACTAAGATTCTCATCATTATTATTTTCTGAAATGCTCTTTTAAAAATCGAGGTATGTCGTGAAGAAAAAATTAACTGATTGGACCCTGCCCTTCTCTTTAGGTCACCGACCTGGATGCCCTGAGGACTTGGGGGAGTGGGGTAGAAAGCACAGTCAGGCAAGAGAACCAGGGTTAGTATGTGAAAGCTTAGATGGCCCATCTCTTTGAGGAGAAAGTGAGCCAATCTTGCCTCTGGCTCCCACAGTGCTCTGGTGTGGTGCTTACTCGTTTCACCAGCAGTAACTAAAAGAGAAGATACTGAGGGCTGTGTCTGTCCCCCCAGTTGTAAATTGTATATGCCTAACAGATAAAGCTCTCTTTGCCTTTGGATGGCCCAGTGTCTAGCATAGCACTTGGTGTATCATGGGTATTCCATAAATATTTTTTTGGCAGAGAGAGCCAAAGGTAGAGAGGTAGGGAAATCAGAATCTATTGCAAAAATGCCTACTCCTAGAATAAGCTAGAGTATTCCTAGAACTATTCTAGTTGTTTGAGCTATTTTTTTAGTGAATAAAAGAAGAAAAGGGGTTTCTGAGAAGAGACACGTGGGACCCACTGAGTATGAGGTACCTGAAGGACTTGCAGGTGGAGACGTCCAGCAGACAGTCCAGTGTCTAGTCTCAAGTGTGGGGAAGTGAACAGGTTGCACAAGGAGATTTAGGAGCTGTTCACATGTAGATGTTTGTCTATAGTCCGCAGAGAAGATGGACTTAGAGAATAAATAAGTGTACCAGCCTATGCTCTTGTTTGTGTAGCTTATGGGGGAAGTCCAGTCATAAAGGAAAGAACACAGGATTTTGACTCAGGTAGGTCTAAGTTGAAACCCCAGCTTCTACTACTCAATGCCTGTGCCAGGCACTGTACTAGGTAGAGTAAATGTTGTTCTCACGAAACCTCCTGTTTATCAGGGTGATGTGACTCTTTCTGTTACGTGTGTTATTTTAATTTCCCATTCATCTCTCTGAGCCTATCTCCTTTTTTGTGCAATGTAGCTAGTAACCACCATGGAGAGCTGAGAGAATTTCAGGAAGAGACATAGTAGAAAACAGTGCACAGAGCCTAATGCATAGAAGCACTTATTACGTGCTGATGCCCCCTCCTCTTTTGGGGAGTCTAAAGTGCATTTAGACTTGTCCTCTCTGTCTCACCATTTGTAGGGCTGACTTTTAATTGGGGAGCATTACTTGGATGGTCTGCTGTCAAGGGCTCCTGTGATCCATCTGTCTGCCTGCCTCTTTATTTTTCTGGAATCATGTGGACTCTAATATATGATACTATCTATGCCCACCAGGTAAAAAAAAATATCTTTTTTTCATAACTTTGGTTTAGTTATTGTTGTCATTTAAGAACTTTATTAACCACGCTTCCTTGGCACCAACAAAATATTTTTGTTTCATGTGTATATATGTTTACTAAAGAGATCAATTCTTACTTCCAAGCACTTAAACAGTCTTTATGTGCCAAGCATATCAATATTTTTGTTACAGTTGTTGTTTTGTCTTTTAAAGATTATTTGAGAGAAAGAGTATGGTGGGGGGGCAAAGGGAGAGGGAGAGAAGCAGACTCCCCTCTGAGCTTACAGTATGAAAGGAAAAACATACACTAACCCCACATTCATTATTTGGATTTGGTGCCCAGAAGATAGCCTATCAGATAGCTATCTGCCTGCGGTAGGTGCAGAGTTCAGCATGTAGCCTCTGATAACACATGACCATATTTACAACCGTATGTGGAAATGCTTAGAAATTAAATTGCTGGAGGCGATCAGTCAGCTAGATGTGAGTGTACCACCAAAACCTAGCTCTACTTTATACAGAAAGGATTTGATGGGAGAGGCATGGAATAAATTGAGCTAGAAGTGAAATGTGAATGGATGTGGTTAGGTGGCAGTTGAGCATTTTTCTATATCTGTGATTTTAGCAACATTGAAACTAAAATGTATAGGAAATTGTTGAGATTTGAGAACTCTAATTAGACTTGAGTTTTACTTCGAATGTAGTCAGTGTGTTGTTACTAGTCATTAATAGGGTTATAAGAAGTACAACGACATGTGGAAATGGAGCTGGAAGATAATCTTCCAGCTTAAGTGACACTTAACTTCGATTCGGCCTGCACATTCATTCATTGCCAGTCAGCCTGTGTCTCTGAGTTACTGTCGGCTTTCACAGCTTATGTCCTTTGAAAGACACTTTCTTCTGGGATTAGGTAGTGGTGATGGTTGTACAATCCAAATGGTGATTTTTATAGCATGTCAATAAAAACCGGACAATTTCTTACTGCCTTCTGGTGTTAGGACAAAAGAGATGATGCCCTGATTGGTCTTAAGTCCACGGCGCTGCGTTTCCGTGACAACACCAAGCGGTGGCTCAGTGGCTTCGGTGTGGCGATGCTGGGGGCTCTGAGCCTGGTGGGTGTGAACAGCGGTCAGACCGCGCCCTACTACACTGCTCTGGCTGTTGTAGGAGCCCATCTGGCACACCAGGTTGGACCTTTTTCTTACCTTTCCCCCTCATTTTTCCTTGGTATAAATTTGTAAAAATTATTTAAGCAAAACAACCTCTGTGTTTACCAAGCAGGGTACTTCTTAAAACAACTACTTGGCGTATACTACCTTGAACCCTCCCCTCTCCCAACATGTCATCCATCCAAAAAATCAAGCTGAACTATTTTAGAGAAGTAGTCTAAAACTAATTCTGATTCATGTCTGGAAAATTTCAGCAGTGTCTGAGGGTTGTGGGTTGAGTTGAATTGCTCTGAAAGTAAACTGATCAACATAACTATATTTTTACTCTGCGGGCTTCAGTGATGGATATGGTGGTTAGCAAACTAATCATTCATAAGTTTGGGTCCCCCTGGCAGTAGCAACGAAGGCCAGATAAGACATGAAGTGCTAACTTGTCAGAGTTCTGCCTAGATAGAGGGAAACTGTCATTTCAAGATATCCAGCCAGCACCCACAAGCTTATATTGTGAATCTACATTAGTGACTTTTGTAAAATAAATGAACTAAATCTAATCTTAATGAAATAGCTAGCTTGTACATGGACTCTAGTTTTGTATCAGCGTTATTTTTATTTTCTTCAAACAGATCCAAAAAGATGTTAGCCTGTATGTAAATGATCTGTTGTATACAGATTATTGCAAATTACTTATCAGTGTAAGCAAGACTTGCATAGCAGTATGAAGGAAACTGAAATTCAATGTCCATAAAGTAAACCCCATGCCGTATCACCTTCAATGTTTTCTTCACAAGGAAAGCTAAAAGACAGGAATTGGTGATTCTCCAGTATTCTCTAGATTTCACCACTTTCCTCCTCAGAATTTCATAGCATCCTCTCTTACTCATAACTCAGCTCTGTGGGGGTTTTCACCATCAATTGATTGTCTGATCAGGATAATGGATGTGTATCCATATTTAATAAAGCACTTGGATATTAGTGGAGGAAGGCAGAAATTACGAGGAAAACTATAAATACTGTAGAAATATTTGGAGCTCACCTTATAATTCTAAATGGCATTTGTGGTCTTCTCTCTAGTCCTTGTCACAATATTTTAAGATGGAATAGCCTTCTAAGCTTTGGAAAAAGAGATCGTGATGTTGGTTTTTTTTTTAAGATTTTATTTTTATTTACTTGACAGAGAGAGACAGTGAGAGAGGGAACACAAGCAGGGAGAGTGGGAGAGGGAGAAGCAGGCTTCCCGTGGAGCAGAGAGCCCGATGTGGGGCTCGATCCCAGGGCCCTGGGATCATGACCTGAGCCAAAGGCAGCCGCTTAACTGACTGAGCCACCCAGGCGCCCTGGAAATCATGATGATTTAAGTCCGCAGGCCATATAATAAAGAATAGTTAGGGAAATGAGGGATGCTAATGCTTAATAAGCCTAGGAATGACTAAGACAGGGACATGGGACTTTTCTTGATACGTTTGCAGGACTCCTAGAGAGAAAAAGGAATATGTTTGTTCTAGGTCACTAACAGTAGATCTAGGTTGCCAGATCCCCTTCTCTGTGTGGGAATGGGAAGACTTACACAAGCATGGGGGTGTATTTGGTTATTATAAATAAACTGGGGAGGGGTCACCGCAGCCATTTAGTGAGTGGGGCCAGGTATGGTAAATATCTTTCATCACACTAGACAGCCCTGCACAGTAGGGAGTTGTCCTTCCCAAAGGTGACTTGTCCCCCTGTTGAGAAACACTGCTCCAAGGAATAAAGCTAGAATTGGAGGGTAGGAGTTGGAGGAGGCAGATTTTAGAACAGTCACTGTAACTGGTTTAGAGCTTTCTAAATAGAAGTAAAAATAGCATGGGTTGCTTCTCAGAGCATTCATGCACCCCTCGAGTGGAAGGTTTTAGGACATGGCTTGGATGATACCCAATGAGAGAGATGGTAGATTTTTCTACGCTGGGAAACAGTTTGGGGTACATTAAGGGCTTCCCATGGCTTAAAATCCTGTAACAAAGTGCTGTTGTCTTCTCTGTACTAATGTGTTTATTTATGATGCCAAAAAGTTTATACTAAGTGCTAATGTGGCATTGTGATCTTCTCTTACAGATCTACACTCTAGACATCCACAGACCTGAGGATTGTTGGGATAAATTTACCTCCAACCGAACACTAGGACTAATAGTTTTGTTAGGGATTGTCCTTGGGAATTTGTGGAAGGAAAAGAAAACAGATGAAGCAAAGAAAAGTAAAGATAGTAGAATAAAAATTAGCAAATGACATTGATCTAGGAGTCTTTAAAACAAAGTTTGGCAAAACACTCTCAGGTCTTGTTACCACATAATTAGATTTGAAGAAGCAGTCTTGCAATGTGTTAATGAATTAAGAACCAGAAGATGAAGACCATATTTGGCTGGATTTAGTTCACGTATTTACTAGCAAAATCCTTCCCCTGTCTCAGAAACGAGGAACTCTTTAGGATTTGAGCGACCTTGAGTCTTCTGCTCAGGATGATTCCCATCTGCAGTTATGGGAATGGTATGAGTTTGGGCACTTTAAAAGACACCTGATTTGTATCTCATCTAAATAAATGAATGTAGGAAAATGGACTTTATTTTTAGGGAAAAGTAAAAGCTGCTGTAGAAAGTTGGGGTTTATTGTTCTTTGTTGTGACCTTTACTCACTACCAAAAGCTGTACTTGAGGAAACCAGTCTGTTTTTTGTATCTTTGGAGAATTTAAATAAGTAAATAAAAATTTTTATCTATTGTATCCATACGTACTTCTGTTGTTACCAGTCCTGGACATTTACTTCACATCTCCAGTCTCTGTGTACCGGCATGGTGACCAGAGGTTGTGGGTTGAGTTGAATTGCTCTGAAAGCAAACCGATCAGCAGAGTCCCAGGGACTATTTTAATTTCTGTTGATATCTTTTTTTTATCTTCTCAGATTGTGATATATAGGATAATGGCATGTTGGCTCAAGTGTCCTAACAATTTCTTCCCTTGCCCCCTTCAGAATGTTCTCAACACAGCAGCCAGAGTGATTTCCTTAAAATCTATGTGAGGTTCTGTCATTCCTCTACTCGGAACCCTCCAGGATCTCCCAGGTTCCTCAGTACAGACTAAAAGTCCTATCAACCTGCCAGGCCCTTCGTGATGTGGCTTCATCTGCAGCTACTTTCCCACACCCCTCTCTAGCCCCGCTGGCTTCCTCACTGCTGCTCAGCAAGCTGGCGGACTTCTGCCCCAGGGCCTTTGCATGTACACTTCCCCTTGCCTGGAATGCTGTCCTTGAATTATGTCAGTCCTCCACAGCAGGTCTTTTCCTAAATGTTACCTTCTCAGAGGCTTTTTCTGGCCACTGTTTATAAAATTACATAGCAAGTGCTACCTACATTTCCTTTGTTGTTTTTTTTCTCTTCAGAAATTTGCAGTATTAACCTAAAATACATTTCACTTGATTTAAGTGGCTCTTGTGGATAGTGGGGTGTGGGGGAGGCAGCAACCTTGTGTATGTGGATTGGGGGTGGCAGTAAACACTAAATTGCATAATGGTGATAATGGTGGTGATTATGCAGCTGACAGAGCCCTTACGTGTGCCAGGCCCGGATAAATAAGCACAGGAAAATGTAGTGAACTGTTTATTCAGCAGGTACTGAATCATGGAGAGTGAGTGTTTAGATTTACAACAGTAGTAGCAGCCATAATTCTACTCTACTAAAGCAGCAGTGAGTCGAAGGGGAGAATAGAAATGTATCCTACTTTAAAGGAAATATGATTGGCTTCTATTTTATCTAATTCTGACATTGTATCAGGATAGATAAACTTTAAATCTGTTGATTTCTGGGTTGGTTTTTGTTTTTTGTTTTTTACAAATATATGTTTTTTCCTTTGGAAAAAATTAGGAAAATATACAATTTAAGTGTTGAGAATAAAAATACAGAGTTTAAACACATGGAGGGATGTTTTCAATAATGAAAGAAATGAGAAATGGAAAAAATTGAGCTTAGAAAAGGGTTATGCCTCTTGAAAAGACACCATTTCTCATAGCAAAAAATGTTGATTTCTAAATGCCTTTTCCCAGGCGTGGGCTCTAGAAGGATGTTGGCCAGGTTAAATGGTAGAGGAACATGGCCACTGGGGCTCTGTGCTTAGCACAGCAAGGCCTGGTGTGGCATCCCCTACATTGTACCCTAGACGACACCTTAGAGCAGAATCCCTTTTTCATTTAGGAAAACGTTCCAGTGTCTAAAAGGGCAATAACTATTAAGGACACCACTGTGACTGGTGTCCTTATTGAGGATTAGCTGTATGATAGGCCAGAATCTATCCATAAGCTATTCTAGACTAGCTACATAATTTGCAGATCACCCTGTATTTTAAAATACTTAAAATCTTAATCCATTAGCACAACTCCAATTGGAGGAGGGTAAGTACAATGTATTTCAGTTTCATTTTCTTAAGTTGGTTGATGAAAGTTAATATGGAACAAATCCTAGAATCAGCAAAGCTGCAGCCATTTATGATAAATGGGAATAGAAGAGAATATAGATTAAAATTCAGAGATTGTCTTGCCTTCAAAAAGCTGCTCAAACTTAACTGAATTATTTTAGTTCCTTTTCATTTCATTTCTTCTTTCTTCTGCCAGGTAGAAAAGCTGAAAAAGTAGTATAAATACGTAAGGGGCAGATTGAGGGGTTGGAGAGAGATGAAGTCAATTATTAGCCTCTAAAAGTCATGGACTTAAAAACAATTCAGGGTTGGAAAGAGGTTTAGCTGTCACCCATCCAGTCATCTAGTGCTTGGGGTGTCAGTCTCCCGCATAACCAGGAGGAGTACCATAGCTTCAAATAGATTACATCTTGTTTTGGGAGATGGCCCTAAGTTTCTGCTGCAGAATCACTGTGAGGTTGTCAAGAGCATGTGAAAGAACTTTGTAAACTGAACAGTTAACCTAGTAGAAGTTTATGGTGAGGGTGGGCATGGGGTGGAAGCTACAGGAAATCTGGCCACAGGGTCAGAAAGTAACCCATCGCAAGTATGGCCTCTCCTCTTCCTGGACTTCTTTGCTAGATCGCTTTATGGCTCTTGCAGGTTGTAAAGCCTTCCACGGGTCACACCCTGCTATTTCCCCTAAATCAACATATACTCTTCCCCCTTAGGCGAGTCTCTTCCCTAGCCACAGGCCACACTCATCTGCCCAGCTCTGCCATTACAACTGTCCAGGAGGCTGGTACATGGCGAAGCCTTGGTCTTTGGAGCAGGCAGCCTCGTGTGTGAATCCTCCCTGTCGTACTTGCCAGCTGGAGACCTCTGCTCTCGGCCACCGCATTTTCGTCTGTCCAAACTGGGCTTTTGGGAGCATGAGACAGAGTTGGCATGCAAACGTTTAAGCCTGTTATGGACTGAATTATATTGCCCCCAAATTCGTATATTGAAATTCTACCCCCCAGTAACTCAGACTGCATTCATGTTTGGGGATAAGGTCTATAAAGAGGTTATTAAGTTAACGTGAGGCCATTAGAGTAGGCCCTAATCCACTGTGACTGGTGTCCTTATAAGAGGAAGTCCGGACACGTGGACACTTGCCCCCAGGGATGACTGTGTGAAGGCACAGGAAGAAGATGGCCACTCACAAGCCAAGGAGACTGGCCTCGGAAGAAACCAACCTTGCCCACACCTCCATCTCAGACTTCTGGCTTCCAGAACTGAGAAAAATAAGTTTCTCTTTTTTAAGCCATTCGATCTGTGGTATTTTGTGATGGCAGCCCTAGCGAACTTAATACAAAGCCCCGGTACCTAACTTAGTCCAGAAAAAGACACTCTTCAAATACAGTTCACTAGAAAGCTCTTCCTTTTCCACCCAACCCTACCTTTTTATCCTAAAGCACAAGTTTTAGCGCTTCTGGTAATTACAACAATGGTGGACCGAATAAAATCCTCCAAAGATGTCCATTTCCTAATCTCCAGAAACAGTTTATGTGTTACCTTATATACTAAATATATAGTATATGTACAAAAGTGGCTTTGCAGATGTGATTGAGAACAATCTTGAGACGGGGATTATCGTGGTTCTCTGGGCGGGCACGCCGTAATCACAAGGCTCTTTGTAAGAGGGAGGCAAGAAGGCCAAAGTCAGCAGCAAGAGGTGGAACAATGGAAGGACAAGGTTAGAGCCATGCAAGGGGGGGGCGGGCGTGGGCCAAGGAAGGCAGATGGCTTTTAGAAGCCGAGAGAGACGGGGACACGGGTTCTCCCCTCAGAGCCTCCAGAGGGAACCAACCAGCTGACACCTTGACTTCCACCCAGTGGAACTGAGTTTGGACTTCTGACCTCCAGAACTGTAAGATTATAAATTTGTGTTGTTGTAAGCCACTACATCTGTGGTAATTTGTGACAGCGGCAACAAGTAAACTAATACAACTGTTCGAGCTCTGACTGACCCATCCTCTGAACGGCCAGAGCACGTGGTCGGTGCCAGTGGAGTAATTGCTAAGAACGCAAGTCCAGGAAAACAGCCTGTGTGGATTGGGGTCTCTGGTCTCTGCTCTAACGCCTGCTGGCTGGGTGAACGTGAGCCAGTTACGCGATCTCTCTGTGGTTCGGTTCCTCAAATGGGACTAATGATGGTACCCTTCTCGTGGAAATGGTCCGTCTCCATCTACTAGAATGCAGAGTCCATGGTAACTGGGACTTTGTCTTAGTCACGAAAATAGCCCCAATACACCATACCGTAGGCACTTGACAAATATTTGTAATTTATCGGACATCAGTGTGCTTTTTTTTTTTTCATTTTTATTGTGAAAGTGTCGTTGACATGCACGTTAGTTTCAAGTGTATAACATAGTTGATTCAACAACTCCATACATTATGCAATGCTGGTGTGCTAACATTTGAATACCCACCACAACTACTGTTAGGTGCAACCATTAGAAATTATTAATGCCATACAACAACATATAAAAAACTTCACCATGTGAGACACCATGATAAAAATACACATTTTCATGTACACATGATTAAAACTGTAAAAATACATATAACAGAGATTAAAGAAACAAAAATAGAAAGCTATGTCATGGGTAGTAAGTTATTATAATTTTGCTTTATAATAAAATTGGGGGACACTGGTCCTATATTTCACATTTTAAGCTAATTTATGAATGTAACATTCAGTTCTTCCCGTATTATTTTTACTTTTTATATTTACATTTATTTTTAAGATTTTATTTATTTATTTGACAGAGGGAGACACAACGAGAGAGGGAACACAAGCAGGGGGAGTGGGAGAGGGAGAAGCAGGCCCCCCGCGGAGCAGGGAGCCCGCTGCGGGGCTCGATCCCGGGACCCTTGGATCATGACCTGAGCCAAAGGCAGACACTTAACGACTGAGCCACACATATTTATATTTACATTTAAAAAATAGACTTCAACACAACCTATATGTAGTCCCTATAAAAACAAAGGAAAGAAGATTATTATCATTATGTTAATAACTTCTTTCCAAAATAAAGGATAGGATTACATACTATCGGAAGGTCTGTAACTTGCAGTCCCAGACTTTCATGCCTTCAAGTGATGATCGTTACCCACATCTGAAAAAGAATTACAGTTCTAACAAAGAAAATAAATCCCAACAGAGTACCCAAGTTGAAACATCCTTTTGGCTACCCATAAGTCACACTGTAAACAGTCACTTCCCCATCTCACTGTGGAACCAACATAGTTTCTTAATCAGTGATGTCCAAAGGGTTCCTACAGTGTTGGGCAATGAGCCGCCGCACCTTCCCTGTTCTCTGAAACATACGGCCAGGAAGAGCAACAGCACCTTCTTGTCCTCGGCAATAGCTGACAAAGGGTATGAAATGAAGTGGTGCCCATAGCTTTCTTTTCTTCTATCTTTTAAAAATAACATTAACCGCACTTTTTTCGTGGTGCAAAAGTAACATGTACGTTGTGGGAAGTCTAGAGATACAGAAAAGCACAAAGGGGAAAATAGAATTGATTTTAACATCATTGCCGAAAGGTATGCACTATTACCAGATTGATAGTCTTCTAGATTTTTTTATACGCATATAAAAATATTTTTAATAAAATTGGAGTCACATTGCACTTCTTTTTCAAAATCTAATTCTATTTTACTAAATATTTTCCCATCACATTAAACCTTCTTTCAAAATATGAGCATTTATTGGTTGCATAGGTTATCACATATGCCTGTACAATCATTTAATCCTATTATTGATTACGTAGGGTTTTTACTTTTTTTCCTCCACAAACACTAGTGCTCTGAATAGATTCATATCTTTGGGTACATCTCTGATTATTTCCATTGGATAAATTGCTAGAAGCAGAACGTCTCTGTGTGCATATTTCCAGGGATTGTGGTGTGGGATGAGAAGGTTAGGCATGGTGGTAAGCACGTTTTAAAGAAAGGCCTATATTTTTATCTGCAGTACTTGAAGGCCTCTTTCCTCAGAGTCTAGTCAACACTAAGACATCATTTTTTAATCTCTGCCAGTTACAAGGTAAGATAGTACATTGTTCCACTTAGATACAGAGATATTTAGTTACTCTTCCTCACCTATTGACATTTTAATCAGAAATGGGAAAACTCCTTAGCTTTCCCGTCTCAGCAATGAGCTAGAATCGTAAGAGCAAAGAGCACAGGGACTAGAACAGCATGAGCAGACACTACTTGCTTGTTGGGTGGATAAATGGAGCTGTTGGGGCAGGTGGGGGTCATAGAGACTACCTAGACCAGTGAATTTCTCTAACTTTTGTTAAATTGGCAACAGAAATACATTTTTCCAATAACATCTTATAAACACAGATGAAAGCGGAGACATGTCCCTTTAACCTGGATGAAGGTGCCTGAATCCTCCCTTCTGAGCATCCCTTTCTTGGTGAAGAGAGAGCCCCTGCTGGACTTCCGGGGAGCCTTAGGATTCTCACACAACCCAGTTTGAGAACTGTTTATCCCCTCATTTTGTTTGTGAGGAAACCTAGGACCTAGAGAAATAATTTACTCATAATCACAAGTTATTGTCAGATGAGACTTGAGATGAGAATGAACATTTAAATTCATGCAGTTACTAACTATATGACTTAGAACAAAATATTTAAACTTTTCTGGGTTCAATTTGTTTGAAACGAGGATTGAAATAACATCTACCTCATGGTGGCAGTGTAAGGATTGCACAAGAAAATAAAATAATCTCCAGTCTCATGACTAAATGTCCTCTGTGTATTGATTACTCCCAAATATGTACCTCCAGCCTAACTTCCCCCGTGAACTTGAACGGGGCAGAATTGGATATTGAACGGCCTACTCGATACGTCTCTCGGAGTGCTAAACAGGCATCTCTAACTTAACGTGTTTCCTTTCAATTTTTTTATTGTTATGTTAATCACCATACATTACATCATTAGTTTTTGATGTAGTGTCTAACTTAACATGTTTGAAACTGAGCTCCCGCCCATCCCCCTCAAACCTCCTCCCACCCTCCGCACCATCTCACTAATGGCATCTCCTCTTCCTGTTGCTCTGCCCAGAACCTTGGGTTTGTCCACAATGCCCCCCTTTCTCTCACATATCCATGTCCAAGACATTAGAAGAGCTTCTTGGCTCTACCCTCAAAATGTATGCAGAACCCCACCTTTTCTTACTACCTCCACTCGACCACCCTGGTCCAAGTACCACCCTCTCTCTCCAGATTAGTGCTTCCTAACTGCTCTCCCCTCTCTTCCCTTCCCCTCTCATTCCATTCTCACCCCAAGAGCCAGGGTGACCCTGTTAAGACATAAGCCAGCACCTGCCATGCCTCAGCTCAGAACCTGTCAGGGGCTCCCAGTTCTGTCAGTGTCAAGCCAAAGTCCCAAGCATGGCCCCCTGGCGCCGCCTGCCCCAGCCGCCTGTCACCTCCTGACTCTCCCACCGCCCTCTCCCTTGCCACGCGGCTCCAGCCTTCACCGGCCTCACGGTAGTTCCTGGACGGCCTCCCCCAGGGTCCGCCCGGGCTGCCCTCACCTCCTGCTATCTTTGCCCAAAGAGCACCACCCCAGCACAGCCTTGTCTCCCCTCTCTAACATTTGTCCAGAAACAAACGCCTTTTTCTCTTGGCTTTCTTTTCCTCCATAGTAAGTTTTACTTCTTCATTGTCTGTCCTCATCATCTAGGATCTAAGCTCCATGAGGGCAGAGATGTTTTCCGCCTTGATCAATACTTTATCTCCAATGTCTGGAAGAGTGCCTAGCACAGAGTAAGCGCTCCCTAAATGTCTGTTGAATGAAGCATATATGGAGAGCTTTTAACAGCACAGTATGTGCTCATGAAATATTGTCTTCCTTTGCAGGCATTTTCAGCACCGGTGTTCCTTGCCAAACTCTCTCGTTTTCTAAAAGCCATCTAGGAGGAGCTACTCACTTAAGAGACAGCTGATTTTAAGGTGCTATTTTTTTTAAAGATTTTATTTATTTATTTGAGAGAGAGAGCACAAATGGAGTGGGGGGGGGGAAGAGGGAGAAGCAGGGTTCCCCCTGAGCAGGGAGCCCAAACACCAAGCTCCATCCCAGGACCCCGGGATCATGACCTGAGCCGAAGGCAGACGCTTAACCCACTGAGCTACCCAGGAGCCCCCCAAATTAAATGTATTAATTAATTTTTTTCCTTAGGCAACATTGAGCATTGTAACAAAAGTAAATTATCATGACCCTTACTTCCTTTATACTTAGTAGAAATATGACACTATCTATCTGTGAAGAGAATTACTGGGATCCAAGGTCAGGTCCTGTTTCAGGAATGCCTCATAAACACAAATTGCTTTCCCTCTACATTATTTTCTCCAAGAGAGATAAGGACAACATTAACACTTTATTTTTTTTAAAGATTTTATTTATTTTGGATAGAGACACAGCGAGAGAGGGAACACAAGCAGGGGGAGTGGGAGAGGGAGAAGCAGGCTTCCCGCAGAGCAGGGAGCCCGATGTGGGGCTCGATCCCAGGACCCTGAGATCATGACCTGAGCCGAAGGTGGACGCTTAACGACTGAGCCACGCAGGCGCCCCAACATTAACACTTTAGAATCAAGAGTGAGTTTATGTCTGTGATCATCAGTATTTTAGTACTAAAGATAAACACTCCGTAAATATCTTAAATTCACTTGAAAATGTTACCAGTAAAGTTTTTAGCACAAGCTAATTAATTAATCATTGAAAATTGTTGAGGTCTCAGGATATGCAGAAGAATGTTAGGAAAAAGGTATATGGCTTTGTAATCTTTCCCCATTCATGTTTCTGGTTTTCTTCCTTTCCTTTCTGGCTGGTCTTTCTCATCTGTGTAGACGGGCCCTCCTCTAAAGTCAATGTCAATGAAAGTTATAGTAATACATGTAAATGTGTTCTAGAAAGAAGGAACCACAGTGTAAAGCCTTACAATAGGGACAGATCAAGCAGAACAAAAAGGTCAAATTTCCGATCGTATTTCCATAGCCATGCTACATTAAAAAAGCAGTAGTGAGAGCGCTGGTGGAGAAACAAAATGCGTTTACCATATGACCCAGCAATCTCACACCTACATAATAGAGAAAATAAAACTTGGTTCACACAAAAACCTGCGCACGAATGTTTACAGTAGCTTGACACATAATCAGTCCAAACTGGAAAAAACCAAATATCCTTCAATTGGTGAAGGGTTAGCAAACTGGCGTGTGGGGGTGGGGGTGGGTGTGTACATATATAAATATGAAATAGAATATTACCCATCAATAAAAAGGAACAAACTAATGATACATGCAGCCACATGCATGGATGTCAAATGCCAAGTGAAGGAAGCCAGGCTCCAAAAGCAATGTACTGGAGGATTCCTGGGAAAGGCAAAACTATGGGGACAGAAGACCAAGCAGTGGTTGCCAGAAACCAGGAGAAGAGTTGAATACAAAAGAGCACGAGGGAATTTGGGATGTCATGAAACTGTTCTATATCTTGATTTCAGTGATTTTACAAAGTTGTATGCATTTGTTAAAACTCAGAACTGTACACTCACACACATACACACACACACACACAAAAGTAAATTTTATGGTATGTTAATTATACCACACACAAAGTGAATGGAACTCATTTTCATCAAGTTGGGGTGAGAAGAGCCAAAATGCAAACACATTGTTGCTGTGCTAATTCCGTTAGGAGCTAAACTTCTATTGCTGTAAATCTGTCTGCGTATGGATTTACGTTCCAGAAGAACTGCCCTTTTTCTGAGACCTACCTTCCTAAAGCTGGCATTTTAATAAGAAATAAAGAAGTGAGTAGGTAAATAAATGTGCACAGCTAAATAAATAAATATACTATTTAAAATAATATAATCTGACATAGTGGTAAGTTATTATGAAGAAAAACAAAGCTTGATAAAGGGAAAGAGTTACGGGAAAGGGAGGATGTTTGATAGATGCTGGGGAAACCATTCTGAATCACAGTTGGACAGAGGCTTCCATGATGTGATGGGGGAAGCTGTGTAATAACTGGAGCCACAGGGGCACCTGGGTGGCTCAGTCAGTTAAGCATCTGCCTTTGGCTAGGGTCATGATCTCAGGGTCCTGGGGTCGAGCCCCGTGTTGGGCTCCCTGCTCAGTGGGGAGTCTGCCTCTCCTTCTCCTTCCCCCTGCTTGTGCTCTGTATCTCTCTCTCTCTCATTCACTTTCTCAAATAAATAAATAAAATCTTTAAAAAAAAAAGTAACTGGAGCAACAATGTTCCAGGAGAAGGAATAGCAAGAGTGTCAACCTTGTCAACCTTGAACCGGGGATGAATCAGATACAAGGAGCAACCGGAAGGGCAGATTTCTGGTCTTCTCTCCATAGTCCAAAACATTATAAATTCAGATGATTTTAATTAACACTTATCAAAATTATAAAATACTGGGAAAAATTTGGTCTCTCTCTTTTAAAACGATAACTTGAAGATACGCACAACTACTGTTAAAAGAGAATTGGGAATCTAAAGCAAATGTGTCAGTGTGACTACTTGCAAACTAGTCAATATAGGCAGATAACTTATCAAGAGAATATCAGGAAAAACCCAGAAGTGAAGAACCAGTGTGCTAATTATTAATTTTTGCCTCTCAGCTCTAAATTCAGCCTTCATTACTGGCTCTGCAATAATGGAGGTGGACCCTGTAAGCATTTCTCCTTGGTAATGAGCGTGACATGAAGCTTTGTCAGTAGAGGGCGCTGGAGGGACCCTGCAGGAAGAAGGGCCCCTCTTCCTGGTTCAGGCGCATTTCTATTTGGTTCTTGCTTCTAACATGTGGCTGTCAGCAGCGTGTGCTGGGGACATCCAATAATGCTCCTTCCTGAGTGTTAAGAACTGAATTGTGAACCCCCAAAATTCTTCTGTTGATGTCCTAACCCCCAGTACCTTAGAATGTGAATGTATTGGAGATAGGGTCTTTAGAAGGCTGATTAAGGTTAAATGAAGTCATTAGGATGGGCCCTAATCCAATATAACTTGTGTCCTTATAAGAAGAAGAGCTCACACAGAGGGAAGACCATGTGAAGACATCAGAAGAAACCATCTACAAGCCAAGGAGAAATGTCTCAAAAGAAATCAACCCTCACAACACCTTTTCCTTGGACTTCTAGCCTTCAGAACTATGAGGAAATAAATTCCTGTCAGTTTAAGCCACCCAGTTTGGTGCTTTGTTACAGCAACTCTAGTAAACTAATATACCATTAATGCACATTAGGGCAAGCCCTTAGCCCCATTGCAGCCCAGCGACCACTTAGCTGCAACCACCCTGACATTAGGCTTCAAGATTCTCAGCTGGAAAACGGGTTTCCTGATGCCCTAAATCCCTGCACAGTCCCATCCTCCAGCCTTCATTTTCCTGCACCTTGGTTGGAGTGGCTTGCCACCCTCGCCCACACATACCCCAGAGGTTGTTTCTGGCTTGCCAGTCCTGGCCATGATTTCCTGGCCCGGCTCAGCCCTCCTGCCCTCCAGAAGGGTGTTCCCTACTTGTCCAGTGCTACAGACCAGCTCCGGCCAAGGGCCACCCAGCAACTTGGTCACCATCTAGTGGGCTGAAACCACTCCTCCAACCAGGTTTGAGTCCCAGCTCTGGGAGAGGGGACCCCTTCCAAGTTTATTTTTTCCTTACTAAGACATTCTTTAGCATTCTTTTTATTCCTTATAGTTATTACCCTGTTACCATTAATAATTCTTTTCTTTAAAGATTTTATTTATTATTTATTTATTTATTTATTTATTTATTTATTTATTTATTTATTTATAGAGAGCATGAACAGAGGGAGGGGTAGAGGGAGAGGGAGAGAGAGAATCTCAAGCAGAGTCTGCGCTGAGCACGGAGCCCCACAGGGGGCTCGATCTCACAACCCTGAGCTTATGACCTGAGCTGAAATCAAGAGTAGAACACCTAACCGACTGAGCCACCCAGGCACCCCTAGTTAATAATTTTTTATATTAAACTTTCCCTGTTGAAATGTTGTTTGGACTCTCATGGTACACTCTGACGGATACAGATTTGGCACTGGGAGCAGCCCCAGGAGGGAGACCTGCAAAGGTGGGATTTGGGGGTTGGCTTGGTCATGCTCTTTGGTTAGAGCTGAGCGCCGAGCTCCTTGCCAATGAGAAACGGGAATCCCTGGCATGTTGGGACATCACAGCCACATCATCACCCGTGTTTGATTGTGATGAAGTAGAAACGGAAGCAAGGGTCTTAGCAGCCGAAGTGGTTGCTGCATTTGACCGTTGAGGCAGTCGATGAGGACAATGAGGAGTGTGGTGTGAGATGGGGCGTGGAGAGGGCACCTGAATACTTATAAAATGACAAATGCGACTCTTTGAACCCTCAGCTTTCTCAAGCCAGAAAGCTTCCATGACAGCCCTTGAGCAATCTTTTCTTTTTACCCAGAGGGCTAATATTGCTGAAAACTAAACACAAAATGTAATTATCTAGGTTGCTGAATTATAACAATGGTTGAATTTACAGTTTCTGAGCCTCTCTTTCCTGTGGAAACAGCACGCAAACTAAGCCCAAGCAAATGAGTCTTCCTTTGCTTAAATACCTGTGAAAACCTCGTCTGGGGCAAATTTCTTGGAGGGATCTTTGATTCTCCTCAAGGCCCAGCCCAGGCACCTCCTTTTATAGTAGATGCATAAGCTAGGGTGAAATCTCAGCCTGTTCCCAGAGGCCGGGGACGCACTCTGACCCAGGAAGAAATAGTTTACATGCCCAAAGAACTGCCACACTTCTCTAATATATCATCAGAAACCTGGGGAACATATGTGGGAGACCAAGAAGTGGGAAATATAACACAGGGCCCGGCCAAATTCACTGCTAGGAGTATGCTTACTAAGAGCCTTCCCGGCACGATGTGGAGGCGGTGGTCCAAAGCCTTAGGGAGTTAGGAACACTGGACTGGATTCATCATGGGCAACCTGCGCATCCTCCTCCCATCTATGTTCCAGGAAAAGGTCCAGAAGGCCGTTTCTCTTCGCTAAGGCATCTGCGTCCTTGGAAAGCTCTGCGGGCGCTCTCTTTGATAGGCTAGCTGATTTCAGTGGGATGGGATGATGGGAACCCAGAGTATCAGAGGCCAACCGGCAGCATTTGTTTTTGAAGATTTTATTTATTTGTTTGTTTGTTTGTTTATTTATTTATTTATTTATTTATTTATTTGACAGAAAGAGAGCAAGCACAAGCAGGGGGAGCGGCAGGCAGAGGGAGAGGGAGAAGCAGGCTCCCTGTTGAGGGACTCCCAATGCAGGACTCGATCCCAGGACCCTGGGAACATGACCTGCGCTGAAGGCCGACACTTAACTGACTGAGCCACCCAGGTGTTCCCAACTGGCAGCGTTCAACAGCCAAAAACAAGCTGTGCGAGCATTTTCACCATAAAGGGCGGCAGGGACATATCAGTAACCAGATTGCTTTGGCTCACAAAGATCTGGAAGCAGCTAAGTGATCAGAATACTTGGGCAGGCTGCCATATGGCTTGATCTGGACCACAGGGAAAAGTCTAACTCTGGTAGCCAGAGACCGGGCTTGAGTTATTTTACTGACAACTCACTGCCATTCCCTCAGTTTCTTGAGCTAAGTGAATTTACAGACTCAGAGGTCTTCGAATGAAGAGGGTGGGTGTCTTGTGGCCCACCCTAAACAGAGCCGCACAGGGAGAGGAATTCTGGGCCACCCCCCCCCACACACACACACAGTAAGGGGAAGAGCGGGGATTTGAGTGCCAGCCCCTAATCTTAACCACTATTATCTTTTATCTCCCTGTGGGGCACGAGGTGCTAAAACCCTCAACCCCGGTCTGAAAGACACGTAATTACGTCCAGCTGGAGCTCACCATGACGTGAATGTTGAGGACAGTACATGGCATTCTAGATCCTCAGTGGCAAATCTGCAGGGGCAATAAATATGACTGCTTTTCCTCTTTCCTCCTTTGGGAGAAGAGGCTTCTGGGAACACACAGCCAGAGGACAGTATCTGATGCCTATGTGTCCACCCTAGTTTTTTCCCTATTGTGGTTAATAACTGTACCGATAAACTCAGCGCTGCTGTATCAATAAACTCAGACCTTTCTAGGCTGGCATGCGAGGACTCCTTACCCCTTAGCTAGGTCCCACTTTGCCTGGGACTGAGCTATTTCCTGGGATATGAGACTTTCTGTGCTACAGCTAGGCAACTCCCAGGCAAACCAGAACCCTTATAATCCTGTTGGCTTGCCCCCATTCCCACAGCTGCATTGCCTAGGAGTACAGGAAAACAGAAAAATGAATCGCTCAGATCTTACCTGATTTGGGCTCTACTTTAGGATCGAATTAAGTATGTCAATCTATGTGTAATTTTTTTGATAAACGCCACTCTAAATTTTATATATATTTTAGCTACTAGTATTGATTCCAATCAGATGGTAAAATATGTATCATAAACTCAATGGATGAATAGTTCATGTGACGCAGCCTCATGGCCCCAAATTCCATAAAGTCCATCATAAACAAACCTGACTTCAAAATAATTTCCCCAGTATGTTCAACATATCTTAACACCAGTAAAAAAATCTACAACTTTTCAGGGGGAACAAATAGTATATAGATGAACTTAATGCTCAGGCAATGTGGAAACTCTTTCAGACTTTCTTTCAACAGCTGCCCACTGAGCCTTTTTTTTTTTCTTTAAAAGATTATTTTAGGGACGCCTTGGTGGTTCAGTCGATTAAGCATCGGCCTTCGGCTCAGATCATGATCCCGGGGCCCTGGGATCGAGCCCCATGTTGGGCTCCCTGCTCAGTGGGGAGCCTGCTTCTCCCTCTCCCTCTGCCAGCCTCTCTCCCTGCTTGTGCTCTCTCTCTCTGTGTCAAATAAATAAATAAAATCTTTTAAAAAATAAGAAAATAAAAATAAAATAAAGTAAAAGATTATTTCAGTTCTATTTTTAACGCTTTTATTTCTTCATATAGGAAGACTAATAATCAGGTAAATGTTTAGAAGGCAGACCACAGATAAAGGACAATAACGAAGCAATTTTCTTCCACGCTGGAATCACAGGTTCAAGCACTAAACTTCAAAACAACCCCAGCAGCCATCTGACCTGGCACCTCTAGTTACCTAATAGAGAGGTAGGTCATGTGACATGCTAAGACTGATAAAGTACAGAAGTACTTGTTACTGGTTTTCTTCTTCTTTTTTTTTTTTAAAGATTTTATTTATTTATTTGACAGATAGAGACACAGCGAGAGAGGGAACATAAGCAGGGGGAGTGGGAGAGGGAGAAGTTATCTTCCTCTGACCACAGGGGTTAGCCGTTATGGCCAGTTCCTTAGAGGAGAGGAACGGGAAATTGACATCAGGACCTTTAGAATTGTGTAAAGTGCAGAGTGGATTCAGTTGTTCTTTTTTTCTTTCTTTCTTTCTTTCTTTTTTACGGTTTTGAGGTTTTTGAAATTGAAGTATGATTAACACACAGTGTTACATTAGTTTCAGGTGGACAGTAGAGTGACTCAACAATTCTCTACTCAGTGCTCATCATGTTAAGGGTACTCTTAATCCCCATCCCCTATTTCAACCATTCCCCCTCCCACCCACCCACCTCCCCTCTGGAAACCACTGGTTTGTTCCAAATAGTTAAGAGTCTGAGGTTTTTTGTTTATCTCTTTTCTTCTTCGTTCATTTGTTTTGTTCTTTAAATTCCACATACGAGTGAAATCATGGCATTTGTGTTTCTCTGACTTATTTCACTTAGCATTATGCCCTCGAGCTGCATCCTGTTGTTGCAAATGACAAGATCTCATTCTTTTTTTATTAAAGATTTTATTTATTTATTCATGTGACACAGAGAAAGAGAGAGAGAGAGAGAGAGGCAGAGGGAGAAGCAGGCTCCCCGCAGAGCAGGGAACCTGATGTGGGACTCGATCCCAGGACCCCAGGATCATGACCTGAGCCGACTGAGCCACCCAGGCGCCCGATCTCATTTTTTTTATGGTTCAATAATATTCCATTGTTTTTATATACCACATATTTTGTATCCATTCATCTATCAGTGGACACTTGGGCTGCTTCCATATCTTTGCTACAGTAAAGAATGCGGCAGTAAACACTGGGATGCATGTATCACTTTGAATTAGTGCTTTTATTTTCTTTGGGTAGATACCCCACAGTGGATTTATTGGGTCATATGGAGATTTCTTTGGCTTTCTCAGCAGCAAAGCCTATGTGAAGCCTGCGGTCCTGGGATCAAAGCCAGGTCTCACATGGAGACCCCGCTTTACCACAGAGGACATTAGCATTGGTTCTTGCTATATCTCACACTGGTAATCTTGAAATCCGTTAAGTGAGGTCCGAGATCCTTCGCTACCTGAGTCATCATCCCCATTTGAGATACCTAGGATTTATCAACTCGAAGTGTCCTTGCACTCTGCGCAGGGGACACAACGGGAGGCTTCTTTCCAGTTTCTTAGGAGACACTCAGCAGTATGTATCCACATTGAGTCGCGATTGGTTTGGTCAAACAGCATGAACAGATAAAACAAGTCAGCTCCTCTTCTAGATTGGAGGCAGTCATCTTCCTTAAATGACATCTGTAGTCAAAACTCTGAAACCAGCCTTCAACAGCCAACCTTGGTGGTCCTGCACAGTTTTTAAATAACTTCCACTGCCTCTTCCTTCCTCCTTATCAATGGGGAAGTGGTAGGAGTTTGTGGGGCAGGAACCATGGGCTGATGAGTTTCATGAGGCTTCAATTTTAAGGTCTACAGGCTTTACACACATGGTCTCAAAAGTCCTCCTGTATCTCAGAGCATGCTAGCGCAGCATAATGGAATTCCACACTTCCTCATTTTTTATTAACTCAGAATCCTTAGCTCTAAGGGCAAACCCTTTCTTTGCTCTTAGTCTTTTCTAAGAAAACAAAGAGAGGCAGGCAGACTGTATGATTCTATGTATAGGAAGTTCTGGAATAGGCAAAACTAAGCTATAGTGACAGAAACCAGATCAGTGGTCTCCTGGGGAGTTGTGGGGGGACTGACAGCAATGGGGCACTGGGAACTTTGAGGTTGTTGAAAATGTTGTGTATTTTGTCAGGGATATACATTTGTCAACGTTATCAGACTGCCCACTTTAAATGTATGTGTTTTATTGTATGTAAATTATATCTCAATAAATTTGATTTTTAAGTCCTTTTTATTGCCTTGGAAATTTTTCACAAGCATCACATCATTACAAGGATTGAGCTTCCTGACAATTGTCTTTCAGTTCAGGGCCAAGTGAAACTAACCCTCGTCCATCTTTTGTGCGTGTCCTTTGATAGCTGACTTTCCTAGAGAATTTACTAGGCTGCTAAGTGTGTCACTTTAGATAATTCTCCCTTTTCTTCCTATCCAAGATCATCCTTGTTTGCAAGATTTAGAATCTGATTTTAAAGCACTTCTTCTAGACACTTGTCATCTTCCCTTTAAGGGTGGTCCAGGGACTGCTCCCATTTATCATAAAATTTCAGGTCTGGGGGCACCTGGGTGGCTCAGTCGGTTGACTGTCCGACGCTTGATTTCGGCTCAGGTCACGATCTCAGGGTCGTGAGATGGAGCCCCGCGTCGGGTTCCACACCCAGCACGGAGTCTGCTTGTCCCTCTCCCTCTGCTCCTCCCCACCGCCATGCCCCACCCTCCATCTCTCTAAAATATATAAATAAAAATAAAATCTTAAAAAAAACATTTCAGGTCTGTGTCAACAAAATCTACGTTACCTATCTGATCACGTCCAATCCTCCCTACCATGAACCCTAGAATAACCAGATTACTTCTTTCCCATGAGTTCATGTCACTTCTACTTCCCTGACCAGTTCCTCTTGTGGCTAGCACTTAGTACTTACTTCCTCTACATTCTGAGAAAACTTCCAGGTTAAAAAAAAAAAAATTGCTCACTCCCTAAGGCATGATAGTTTTGGGACAAAAAAGAACTTTGAAGTCAGTAACCACTGCTTCACTTTGTTATATGAGACATCCGAGGTCCTTAAGGGTTTGAGGTGTTTGCCCAGAGTCAGGGAATAAAACTGCACTGAAACATCATCTCCATCAGGGCCACTGTGTACTGTTGGGCCAGATGTTTATTGCCGAGGGGCAACCAGCCAAGGGCTGAGTGGGAACTTAATTTAGTGTGGGCTCCACTCCCTGCTTGAGGCTCTACCCCTCCTCAGGGGAGACAGCTGCCCTCTAATTAGTGATCTACCATCACTCCACCATCCCATCTTCTCATCCGAGGAAACGGCACTTTCAGAACCAGAGCATAGTTACAGGAAAGGAGAATGCTGCATTTTTTCGACCTCTGAGTGCAGTTCAACCCATTATACCTGGCCCTTCCAGTTCCAGGAGGCATGCTGTGCACATTATCCAGGAGTCACAGAGTTCAAATATAAATTGTCAGTGTGAGTCTTTTGATGCCCTTGAGGCTACTTTTGGGCATAGAAAAAGATTATTCAGAGATTAGTTTTAAAAATTAGTATTTAATTTACTAGTGTTGCAATTTAAAAACTTAGCTTACCTTAAGATTTTAAGTTCAACTTAGAATTCTTATTGTTCTTTTATAAAGAGAGAAAATTTTAAAAACCACTTTCAAGGCCCTGAAGTATTATATGATGCCATTTATAAATGTTATTAAATAAACTCCCCCAAACCTTTCAAAGTACATTTATAGACCTAATATTTTATTTTCCTCATAAATATAGAACTATTTGATTAATATTAAAACTTTCCTGGGAATCTAAATAATGAACACAAATCTAATAAATCAAACTTATAAATATGGTGATTTTTAAATTAAGAGATTTAATAAGAATCTGACTTATAAGTGTAAATGATTACTCCCTTTGACATTTTATTTTTAAAATATTTTATTTATTTATTTGAGAGGGAGAGAGAGAGAGAGAGAGAGAGAGAGAGAGAGAGACAGATCACAAGCAGGTGGGAGAAAAAGGCTCCTGCTGAGCAGGGAGCCCGATGCGGGACTCCATCCCAGGACCCTGGGATCATGACCTGAGCCAGATGCAGACCCTTAACCGACTCAGCCACCCAGGCACCCCTCCCTTTGACATTTTAAAGTGGAATCATAATCAAACCAGAAGTTAGTCTTAAGGCTTAATTTAATTTGATCTAGGTTGAACATTTTGGGGTGAAATACAAGTATCCCCCACTTTCCGAAAGTTCACGTTATGCCACTTCACAAAAGACCTATAGTAGCACCTGTTTTGGCTAACCAAAAGAAATCCAGAGAGGATTTTTGCTTTTATGAAAAAAGTTGTAACCATGCTGGGGGGGCGTCTGGGTGGCTCAGTCGGTTAAGCGTCTGCCTTCGGCTCAGGTCATGATCCCAGGGTCCTGGGATCGGCCTGCATTGGGCTCCCTGCTCGGCAGGAAGCCTGCTTCTCCCTCTCTCTCTGCCCCTCCCCCCACCTCCACCCCTCACTCATGCTCTTACCCAGCTAAAAGACCCTGTAGGTCTTTTATAAAGGCAAAACAGCATGAAGCAAACTTTCAGAAAGCAGGAGATACTTCTTGCTTTATGCCATTTCAGTTTACAAAAGGTTTCAGAGGAACATTCTGCTTTCAGATAGTGGGGGAAACCTGTACTCCATCAGCTATTTCATCAGGAAGCAGAAGATGCTGCGTTATTAATGATGCTAAGTGTGGTCACTTGGCTAAGATGGTGAGTGCCAGATCTGTCTACGGGAACAGTACTTCTCCCCTTTGCAGTTAGTAAACGATCTGTGGGGTGATCCTTTGGCACCCTGGGGATATGCCATTCCCTAAAAAAATTTCACCTAATTCATTGTTGGTCTTTGCCTAAATTTATTATTACATTGGAGCACAAAATGATTTTTTAATTCTATTATTCTTTCCTTACTTTCTGACACAATAAAATGTTCTAGGTTCACATGGTCCTTTCCTAACTCGGGACATGGAATTGGCCATTTCTTGAAGTCTTACTTCTTTTTCCTGAGAGGGATGTTTCTCAGAAACCAAGATCTGGGTGCTAGTCATACTTCTTGCTACTGGAGTGTCATCATTTCTAGACTCTTTCAGTGGACATATGGAATATTTCTTTTAATTAATAAGCTCATATTGATATTTTAAAATTCAAATTTATATTTAAAGAATTTTCTCTTTACTGAGTTTATTTCACATTTATATTTGCTTCCTCCTGCACTGAAAATCATGGTCCTAAAAACCTTAATGTGTTTACTTATTTTTTATTTTATAATATACATAAAATAATTTCAAAATTATGATACCAATATTACTACTAACAAGGCACCCACTAGGAGAAGTCTAAAATTTCTTTGCAGTTCTTTATACTCTTAGAATATATCCCACTAAATACATACAATCAGAATACTCTATTAAATAATCTGCTTAAAATAATACTTTTCTTTGTGTGATTATGTTATCCATTGGATATACAGTTAGAGTTTATATGCTCCTGTTTGTGCTCAATTTTAGCAATTTTTATTGCTTTTATTTAATTGTGTTTTTGAATATGTAGAACATTTACATGGTTCAAAAGTCACAACTGTATAAAAAGTCTATGTAGAAACATCTGCATCCCCTTCCTCTTTCCTGCCCCCCCATACCCCCTCTCAATCCCCTATGGGTGGCCATTTTCATTAGTTTCTGGTCTCTCTATTTTTTTTTTTTTTTTTTTGCGTAAATAAGTGTTTGTCCTGTAAGAGCCTGATGTTAAGCTCTTGATTGTCCAGGCATCCATTTCAAAGACATCCATCTTGAATAAGCACATTGCTAATTGAATGGCAGCTACTAGCTAACTGACCAGGCTGCTCCCACCCAGATAGTTGCCCTTTGAGAAAGCCCATGGTAACCTAGAGAACTGACACTTGAGTGACCCTGCTTCTCCCTTCCCACTTCCTAATTCCTTTTCTTTCGGTTTTAAATTCGTCATTGAAGAGTAAACCCACGAAAACCTGGGCACGCACCCTTGGACCCTAACAAAGGCAGAGCCCCAGGTCCACACTTCCTCCCCTTCCCTTCACCTGCAAACTGGTTGTGTGGCCCCAGGCATGCCTCATACCCTTCATGACCTGTGAGTAATAAATCTTTTTATTCAAAATTCTCTGATGGTTGTTGCCGAGGTGCGTCTTGCAATCACAAGACCTACAAGGACTGGTTCAGCGACAACACTGGCCATAGTCAGGGGAATGTCTATGAAGGCTCGCTACAGGTAATACGGGCCCAGGCATTTCTAGCTGATAGCACTGCTGTGGATAGGCTTAGACGAACACAGCAGTGTGTTATGTATGTATGCATGCATTACATGATCTCCCCTTTATCCTTCACAAGATGTAGCATAGTGGATGCACCCACCTGAACTTGCTTTTTTCATGTAACAATATAACCTGGAAATTATTCCATATTATTTCATAGAGATCTTTCTCATTCTCTTTAAACAGTTACAAAGGCTCTTGCAATCAACATGTTGGCTGAAGCCTGCAGTCATCTGAAGACTTGACTGGGGTCTGTTGAGCCACTTTTAAAGATGACTTTCTCCCATACCTCCCCCATTGGTGCTGGTTGTTGACAAGAGCATCTCCTCGCGGGCTTATCCCCAGGCTGCTAGAGCTTGCCCACAACGTGGCAACTCAATTCCCCCTGAGCACCTAATCCAGAGAGCTGGGATAGAAACATCAGTGGCTCTTATGACTTAGCTTGGTCACATACTATCCCTTCCAGAACATTCCATTTGTTAAAAGCAAGTCACTAAGTCTGGCCCACATTCAAAAGAAGGTGAATTGGGCTCCACCTTTTGAAAGGAAGCATATCAAAGAGTCTGTGGACATATCTGATTCCTCAGTAAGGGAACATTCTGCACAGGACACTATTTACCTTGTATGTAAAGTAATGTAAATTTTTCATTACGATAGCCAAGTAGTGTTCACTTAGCTCTGGAATTAATATAATAACATGATATATTATTATTTACATTGTATTATATATGGGCATATATAGACATATATATATATATACATAATGAATATATCAATAGAAAGGTAGGTAGATAGATGATAGATAAATTCCTGGAGCAGCTCTTTATTTTCTTTATGAAAAGAACAAGGATTTATTGAGAATTTTTTCATGTAGACATCTCCATTTTATTATACATAACTCAAGGTCCTACTTCTCAAATTAGGGGACCTGTACTCCCAGGAAGGCTAAGGTGGGAAAATGCACAGGAAGGGTCAGATCTTACAGGAATGACTTTATGTGGTGGTACGCAATATGAAAACATTTTTATCCTGAAACAACTGTAGATGTATTTGTGGAGTAAAATGCAGTGTCTACACATATTTTTTTAAAATCAAGCATGAAATTTCAAAGAAATTTTGAACTTAGGGAGTTCAAAATAAGCTACTTTGGCCTACTTCTTCCAACCTCCCTGAGGTGCTTTTCCAATTCTCTGTCCTTAATGGTACATCAGTACAAAAGTCTGAGAAGTGTTGGCTTTAGAGTACATATCTGTATTTTGCCCATGAGGAACTGGTGGGAACTTTTCTTCTAGTCTTCTAGGGTGTCTAAAGGAATCACCCTTGTTCCTATGTGAGTTATTCCAAGTCTGCTGTCTGCCCTCTTCCAATTTGGATAAGGGTGTTTGTCAAGTTATTCGAGGTTTATGTCAAATGCACTGGGATGGGCCTCCTTGGTTCATAGTTCTTATTACCACTTGCAGATTTCCTTGGCCTTTTTATTTTTTAAGCAGGCTCCACACCTAGCATGGAGCCCAATACAGGGCTTGAACTCACGACCCTGAGATCAAGACCTAAGCTGAGATCAAGAGTCAGAGGCTTAACCAACTGAGCCACCCAAGTGCCCCTCTTGGTCTTTTTTAATGGTTCAATGTTTAACTTAAGTGTCATTTATCTGTTGATTTCTACAAAGCTTGTGCCTTTGGAAAACACAGGTCCTGGTGTCTTTCTTATGTCAGGAATGGCATCTCATGCTAATGTGTGCTCTTCCTGGATCAGCCCTCCCTGTCCAGGCAACCCAGCAGATCACTGATCCAGGGAGAGGACACATTACAGCCAGGTGCCATCACTGGGACCCTCTGCTCCTTTGGGCAGGGAGCTTGATTGGGCTCCAAGATGAAAATGGATTTCCCTCCTTTGCCATACCCCACCCAGAGCTGAATTACCCAACAGATGACTAAAGCAGAGGCATCCAAACAATGTTTTGGGTAAAATAATTAAATATTTCCCCCCAAAATCAAAATTGTGATGGCCTAATAATTATTTTATGATTTGGCATAGTTTTAAATTTTAATTACATCGAAGGGGAAGAAGGGAGAAATCATCTCTTCTGTCTCAAGGTCTCTGCTGGTCTTACTAGGGCTCTGGCCACAAAGGCCCTATAACACACCAAGGACCCTTCCCTTGCTGGCCCAGCTCTGGTTAAACCCTGTGTGATCACTCTTCTGCCTACTCTTAGAAAAGTCACACATTTGGGAGCATGGCTACAGTTCCCGTCTCTGTAATCCTCTGTTGGAAATACACTTGTGGTCTTACTACCCTTGACGCTACCATGGTCGGGTACTTCAACTGTGAGGACTAAGCTCATGGGTAGTTCATTGCCCCTAGTTCCTAACCATGGAAAAGGAAGTATGAGCGGCACGGCTCGAAGGCAGGGCTCTCAGCTGGGGTCCCGGAACAAGGATGAGGGGACAAATACATCTTTATTCTCACTAGCCTTAAAATGAAATTTAGCATTCCGATTATGAGTGTAGGCAACAAGCTGCAGCCGTTTTAACAGAACCCGTGACATTTTCACCAGAAGAAATCAAGATATTCTCATATCCAATTCAGTTGTTAAAAATATCTTGAAATACCACTTCACTCATCACTGCCTCAAATGTACGGAGGTGTTCAGATCCCTAGCAGATCCCGTGCGGTGCAGCATTCTTGTGTATCACTGCTATTGAGCCATATGAGCCCAGATGGCCCACATTCTACATTGCTTGTCCAGAGATATACATTGCTTCTTGGCTCCTTCATATCTATAAAATTCCCTATTTCTTTAAAAAGAGAGAATATCTGAACTGAGCTGAGGACATCTACAAACACTTAGAACTCTTTCAAAACTTATTTCTATCATAATGGCATCAAAGCTGACCATGAATTTATAATCATTTTCTTTTTAATATAAGTCAATCTATTGATCTATTGATAACCTATTGACATTCATCTATTGATCTTTGACAAAATACTTATTTCAAATAGGGTTGTACTTAAGTCTTGGATGATTCTGGTGTTCCTTACAAGAAGCCTCCTGTGTTTGCTTTGTAAAATGAGATATGGAAGGTTTCATTTCCTTTGCAATAATATATGTTTGTGAAACAGCCTTCTTAGCCCTCGTAATAGCAAAACAAAAAATTAGGATGCATTGAAAGTCTAGTATGACATGCATATTGCCTTGTTGTTTTAAAATATGGGTCTCATTGTTATTCAGATATGGCAGGCCAGTAGATCAGGAGACCATTGCCATTGACAAGATAGCTGTTTATTATATTTATCTGCTCAGGCTGCTATAGTCTGGGTGGCTTAAACAACATCAAATTCATTTCTTTCAGTTCGGGAGGATAGAGGTCCACAATCAAGGTGCCAGCAGATTTAGTATCTGGTGCGAGCTCTCCCCCTGGGGTGTAGACAGTCAGTACCCTTCTCCCTGTGTGCTCACAGGGCCTTTCCCCGGTGCATGTGCACAAGGAGCAAAAAGAAGGAGAGGGAGGGAGGGAGGGAGAGAGAGTTTTCCGTGTCTTCTTACAGGGATTCTGTCAGATACTAATCCTATCAGATCCGGGCCCCAGCATTATGACCTCATTAAACGTTACTTCCTTAGAGGTTCCATCTCCAAATACAGACCCACTGGGGGTTAGGGCTTCCACATTTGAATTTCAGTCCCTAACACACTGGCGACCCCCAAGAGAAGGGGTACATCATACCGTGGGGTTGGGGATAGGGTCCCAAGGGAAGCACTGGGGTCTGTCAGGAGGCAGACTAAGTTAGAGGGAAACATGGACATGGACCAGGTGAGGCAGGGGGGCGGGGTTAGGATTGGCTCGTTTGAGTCAGTTCAGTGGTCTCTGGGACGTAGGTGATCTCCCTAGTTGTCTGGTACCTGGCCTGGGGGGATTAAGGCCAGTGGCTAGTGGCTAGTGGAGTGGGAGAGGGTATGTATGGGCTCTGAGGTGATTGGTTTGCTTGTGAAATGTCATTTACCATCTCTGGGAAGTTCCTAAGCCCAGGAGGGGCAGCTTCTCCAAGGTCTGCAAGGACCCAGGTAGCACAGCAACAAATACAGAAACTAGAAGATGTGATTATTACAAAGTTTGCCCCACTTTTTTTTTTTCGTTTTAAGCAAGAAGTTTATTTAAACAACAAGACTTGAAGGGAAAACTATCTAGGATTCATTTCTTTTAGAGTAATTTATCCCTACTTAAAGACAGATTGCCCTACATGTAACAGCTACGTACAAAAAAGTTGTAAAATTGTCCTTGATTTTACAATGATAAATGAAAAACATTAAAATTCTCCAATCGAACAAAGTATGCAAGGATTTTTCTGTTGTTCTTTTTTTGTTAAACAGTGAGAGCAAAATAACTTACTGGAATATAAAGATAAGAGCTGACTGAGCATGCCTCGAATGGAGAGGGGTATTTTCACAGAAGTAGTATTTTCCCCATCCCATCTCCATTTGATGTCGATCAAAACATACCACTGGCCATTTAGTTAAAAAAAATGCAATATGCTTGTGCACATACAGTTACTTTATGTACAATAAAGGAATAGGGAAGGGGAAAATGAAAGGACAGAGAAAACTATCCTGCAGTTGTCAGGATGTGCTGGAACCACATTGCGGCTTTCTAACTGAGACTGTCTTCTTGGTCTGGAGGAACAGAGTTCTGGAGTAAAGTAGCAGGTTCCCCTTTTTTAGTAGACACCTCCTGTCTGCTGCTGGAACACATCAGTTGTATCTTCATTTCTATTTCCAACTGTCGTTCACAATAGGCTTTCATTAGTTTACTAAGTGGTGTATGGTTCTTAATCTTAAACTGCACCACAGAACCGTCCTGCCCCGCCACCTTCAAATTAATATGATCGTTGTTCTCAGTCTTGACTCCTTCCTTGGGCTTTTCATCGGCCATGGTGAGTGCCGGAGTCTCCTCAGCTACTGCTTCATGAAAGAGGTACCGGGTCCCCACTGAACGAGCACACGAGGAGCACTTGCCCCACTTTTTAATGTTCTTATTCAAGCTAAAGAGCAACAGCTTCCATATTGATGTGTCTTCTAAAACATAATTTTAACTTTAAAATGCCTATATTGGGAACATATTTTCTCATCACTAAATACCACACATATATCCCAAATTTGCTTTATTTTAATGTGTTGACGTATTAGCTACTCATTGCTGCGTAGCAAGTTACTCGAAAACTAGTGATTGAAAACAACAAGCACTTATTATTTCACGGTATGTGTGGTCAGGAATTCGGGTGCAGCTTAGCCAGGTGGTTCTGGGTCAGGCTCTCTCCCGGGGACAGAATCAAGGTGTCAGCCAGAGTCTCAGTCTTCTTGAGGCTGAGCAGGGAAGAATCTGATTCCAAGCTCGTGCACGTGGCTGTGGGCAAGTCTGAGTCCCTTGCCACATGGGCCTCTCCATGGAGCTACCACAGGCCAGAGCAGTTGGCTTCCTGCTGTGCAAAGTAACCCGAGCGAGAGCAGAAAAAACCACCCAGGAAGCCAGTCTTTTTATAACCTAATCTCAGAAGTGACATCCCATAACTTCTGTCATGTTTTGTCGTTAGAAATGGGATCATACTGGGTCCAGCTCAACCCCAGGGGGAGGGAATTCGTCAAGGGCACAAATACCAAAAGTAGGATCACTGAGGGTCACCCCCAAGGCCGCATATCACAATTGATAACTATGTTTCGATACAATTGCTTTTCCTTGCAATTCTTTGTATTTTATTTTTTGAATTTAAACACGTTATTCTATGAAGAAGTGCAAGGGCTTCTCTAGCTATACGTAGCACGAATAGGTTAAGAGTCCCTGTTCCCGTGCCAGACAGATCTGGATTCAAACCCTGCCTCACCTCCCACCCGTGTGGACCCTGAGCAATCACTTCCCCTTTGTGAGCATGGGTGGCTCCAACAATAAAATGGAGATGATAATAGCCCGTCTCCCAGACCTGCTGTAGGGATTAAATGAGATCATGTGTATAAAACATTAAGATTCTGCCAGATTGTATTAAGCACCCAGTAAATGGTAGCTTTTATCCACAGAGAAAAGAACGTGCCTGAATTTCACACATATGCATGCTTTTCTATTTCACGTAATTACAAAAGCCCAGGGATCACGCTTATTAATGGTCGGGTTCCACTCTTTCCCCCTGTTGTATACCTTAAAAATCTTGGGGAATATACGTGATGAAGCCCAATGTGTCCGTACCTGCTCCCTCACCAGAAAGCACCACATAAAATCCTAAGTATTATTGCAGCTGGAAGGACTAACGGTCAGCATAAGAGCCAGACGCTGGGCCAAGATCATCCATAGGGTGGGGACATATAACTCAAGAAATCGCATACAGCTGACAGAATCTCAACCCCAGCAATTAGCATTTTCAATCAGTAAAACACCAGCCATGCAGGACACAGGTAAATAGGGAAGATCAATCCCCTTTTAAGCTTTCCAACTAAGTGTCCCTACCAGCCAGTCCAGTTCAAAAAGGAGGAGGCAGGGAAGGGCCCGGGGCTACCCTATTATCGTTTTGTGATTCTTTTATGATTCTTTTAACAGAGAGGATGCATTATATAGGAATTCAGTAACAGATCAGAAACAACGTGGAAAACGGAGAGTCGGGAACGGCTTGCTGCCTACATCTGTTTGTTCCCATGCGTCTGGAAATCAGAAAGATGGGATTCGCAAGAGCAGGGCTCACTTCCTGACCTGGAGCCTGGACACAGGTAGAAATTGCTGGTTGGACTCCCCTAGAGAAAGCTCTGTTCCAGTTGTCCTCCCTCATCTGGAGTGGCTATGACTCACAGCACACACACAGATGGAACATGATAACAAAGAGGGGCAGCACCTGTCACCATGAAGAAGTAAGCACGTTCACATGTTAGTTTTGATTTCCCAGCAACCACGCGGGGAAACTGAAACACCGTGTTCCGCTCCACTCCCCACCCCTCCCCGGCAAGCTCACTCCCAGTTCCTGGGCACAGCTGTTCAAAACCTGGTGTACCAGAGAACTGGATTTGAAAGATCCTGATTAGCACCAGAATTAGAATTAAGCCTCACAAGCAAAGGGTACATGGGCTCTCTCTGTGTTGTTTCTTACAATTGCATGTGAATCTACGGTTTTCTCAAAATAAAAAGTGCCATTTTAAACATCAAGCTACTCAGTGTACAAGCTACTACAATATACCACAACAGGAAGAAAGAAATAGCAACCCCCACTCACTCCATAAAAAAAGCCCCATTCTGAAAATCAACTTTTTGGTCTTTTATTAGACGAACTTCCTCAATCAAGCTAGTCCCATATAGTTGCCGTTCTGTGCCGAGTGGAAGGGGGTGCAAGAGAAAAATGACACCCATTCCTTTTTTCTCCTTTCCCCTTACCAAACTGACAAGTTTCTTAAGAGCAACTGAAAGAATATTCTGGTAGTATAAACAAGAACTGGGAAGACACATTTTTGTCTGCTCTCCAGAGAGAGCAGAGGAAGGGGCGGGGAGAGAGAGAGGAAGATATACCCTTTCATGACAGATACTTTTGGACTTTTGAATTTTATATTATGCGCACATGCTGCCTGGTCCAAAACACGATTCCCCAAATTTTACATGTCCCTTGAAGGTCTAGAGCAAACACAGCCTTCTCCATGAGCGTGTCTCATCCTACCAGTTTGAATACAGCCTTCTCTCCTCTGTTCCATAACGTGACGGTTCTCAATCTTTACTGCCAGTTGAAAAAACTGAGAGCTTTTTTAAAAAAAATACCCACGCTCAGTCCCCTCCCCAGACCAACTGAATGAGAATCTCAGAGGGGAGGAGATCAACAGGGATGTTTAAAAAAAAAAAAAAAATTTCCCCACTAGTGTTAAATATATACTCAGGATTGAGAACTTCTGCCCTGGTGTTTTATGGAGCCCAGATTCCAGCACTCACCCTGTAAGTAAAATAAGTGATTACAAAAATAAAATAAATAAATAAAAAACCACTTTCACATCTTTGATCTCATTTTGTCTGCAAAACCGCCCTGTGAACTGGGTGTCATGGCCGCACTGCCCAGAAGAGGAAAGGGACTGTTGAAGTGTGAGAAGTCACAAAGTGTCCCTTTGGGCTCCTGGGTTCTATACTTTGTTTAACCGGCTCCCCTGAGATTACGACTGGAGTCTCTGCTCCCCACCCATATTCTAGCACAGCACCTCATGCATAGGTGGTGTTCAACAGCGAGTTATCTGGACGGTAACAACCGAGTGGTCCCGAAGAGCGGCAGGAAGTGTCTCAGTCACCCAGAGCTCGCCCTCCACACAGAGTTCCCAGATGGGAACTATTAGCTACTAGCTATTCAGGGTGCTTTGAGATTCCGTATGAAATTTAGGATAGATTTTCCTATTTCTGCCAAAAAAAAAAAGTGCCATTGGTATTTTTAAAGGTATTGCTTTGGATCCGTGGATCGCTTTGGGTAGTATTAGCATTTTAACAATATTAAGTCTTCTGATCCATGAATGTGGATGTCTTTCCATTTATTTGTGTCTTTTTCAATTTCTTTCAGCAGTGTTTTGTAGTTGTCAGTGTACAAGTCCTTTGACTCTTTGGTTAAGTTTATTTCTAAGTATTTTATTAATTTTGATGCTACTGTAAATGGTATCATTTTCTTAATGTCCTTTTCAGGATATTCATTGTTAGCGTATACAAATGCAACTCATTTCTGCATGTTAACTTTGTATCCTGCAACTTTGCTGAATTCGTTTCTCAGATCTAACAGTTTTTTGCTGGTGTCTTTATGGTTTTCTACATATAAGATCATGTCATCTTGAATAGTGATAATTTTACTTCTTCCTCTCCAATTTGAATGTCTTTTATTTCTTTTTTTTACCTAATTACTCTGACATCTAGTACTATGTTGAATAAAAGTGGTGAGAATGGGCATCTTTGCCTTGTTCTTGATCTTAAAAAGAAAGCTTTCAGTTTTTCACCATTGACCATGATGTTAGCTGTGGGCTTTTCACGTACAGCCTTTATTATGTTCAGGTAATTTCCTTCTAATCTTAATTTGTTGAGTAAATGAAAGAGTATTGAATTTTGTCAAATATTTTTCTACATCAACTGAGGCAAACATGTGGGTTTTTCCCCTCATTCTGCTAATATGGTATATTACCTTGACTGATTTTTGTAAGTTAAACCATCCTTGCATTCCAGAGATAAATCCCACTCCTCTTGGTCATAGTGTTTAATCTTTTTAATGTGCTATTGAATTCAGTTTGCTAGTATTTTGTTGAAGATTTTTACATCAATATTCATCAGGGATATTGGTCTGTACTTTTCTTTTAGTATTGTCTGATTTTAATCTCAGAGTAATACTGGATTCATAAAATGATTTTAGACATTTTCCCTTTTCTTTAATTTTTGGGAAGATTTCAAAAAAGGCTGGTGTTCATTCCTTCCATAAATATTAATTATAGGTCTGTTTATACTTTTTAATTCTTCATGACTCAGTCTTGGTAGGTTGTATGTTGTTAGAAATTTATCCATTTCTTTTGGGTTATCAATTTCTTTGTTAGCATATAATTGTTGATAATAGTCTTAGTCTCTTATGATCCTTTTTATTTCTGTAGTATCAGTTATGTTTCCTCTTTTGTTCTGAGTTTTGTTATTTGAGTCTTCTTTCTTTTTTTTTTTCTTAGTCTAGTTAAGGGTTTGTCAATTTTATTGATCTCTAAAAAAACAACTTTTAATTTTGCTGATTTTTTTCTATTGTTTTTCTATTCTCTATTTTGTTTATTTCTGCTCTAATCTTTATTATTCCTTCCTTCTGGTAACTTTGGTGTAGTTTGTTCTTTTTCTAGTCCCTTGAAGTGTAAAATGAGGTTGTCGATTTGAGATCTTTTTTTTTTAATATAGGTATTTTTCATTGTAAAACTTGCCTCTTGTGTTTTGCTACATCCCACAAGTTTCAGCATGTTGTGTTTTTGTTTTCATTTCTCTCAAAATATTTTCTAATATCCCTGTGATTTATTCTTTGACCCGTTGGTTCAAGAGCTAACTTCCTAATTTGGGGTTGGGGGGACGTTTATATCCAAATGATTTGAAGACCAGGTGCAAACAAGGCAGAGCTCTTCTCTTGCACAGCATGGACTCGGAAGACACAGGCTGTGAAATGCCCAGTTTGGGAAAGGGTCATCAGAACCAGCTGTGGAAACCATGATGCTAATTGAGTCTCTTGCTCGCTATCTCCATGTGAGGCTTTGTGTCTATTTGTGGTTCTGTCCAGACAGAGCTTTGGTTTGTAGTGCAGTGACTATCCCCTGAGCATAGCACAGATGTTTCTGTACCTAATCTTGTCCCCAAACTCAGAGAGAACTAGCCACAGATAGAGAGATAGTCCATTTGGTCTCCTTATTACTTCCTCTACCTACCCCTTCTTTGGAAACCACTACTCCCCTTTCTTCTCTCTACTCCTTTCCTTCATTCAAAGGGGGAGGAAAGAGAGGAAATAACATACCATTTACTTAATATGAATTGTCTCATTAAAACCTCACTCAGCATTACTATCCTCATTTTATAGTTGAGAGAACTGAAGCTCAGTTAAGTAACTTGCTCAGTCACTGTTAAATAAGTAGACAGTAAGAGGAAGCGATTGGACCTCAAAATAAGTGCTTCTGGATCTAACACCCAGACTCTTCCCAATGGAGCTACCTTTCCCTTTCATTCAACAAATACCTACTATGTACTTGCCCTGTGCTAGGAGCTCAGGGAACCACAAAGGAAAACAAGGTATGGCTCCTGGCATCCAAGGAAGCCACTGCTGGTAGAGAGGACAGATACCAAACCTCTAATTACAAAGGTTTTTTTTTTTTAATGCTAAAGTGGTGTAAATACTATGGGAGCACAGAGAAGCAGGGATCCTAGGATATAAGTAGAGAGAAATCTCACATTTAGGGCAGGATTTCACTAGGGAAAAAAAAAGAGGAGGAAAAAGGACATTTGGGAGTTTTGAAGAATAAATGCCAGATAGTAAATATTTTAGGTTCTGCAGGCTAGACAATCTCTGTTGCAGCCACTCGATCCTGCCGCTGTAGCACAAAGCAGATGCAGACAAACATAAATGAATGAGCATGGCTGTGTTCTGATAAAACTTAATTTACAAAAACAAGAAGGCAGATGGATTTTGCCTGGAGGCCATAGATTGCAGACCCCTAAAAAATCAAAGGTGATTAAAGCAGAGAAGTAATCAGATTTTTATTCTCAAAAGACCACTCTGGACATGTAGTGGAAAGATTATGTCTTCCCTATCCTTTTCTTTGGAGTAGCTCAGAGAAATGTGCAGTGGGCCATAGGCTTTGGGTTTTGTAAGATGAGGAGAATAGTGGGTCTGGGAACTTTCACATAACTCTCTCACTCCTTCATTCTATTCATCGTCCCAATTCCATTTCCTCCTGTGTATTTTTATCTGGCCCACCCTTTGGATGTAGATTTGCCAGATTTAGCAAATAAAAATACAGGCTATCAAGTTAAATTTGAATTTCAGATAAACAATAAAAATTTTTTTAGTATAAGTATGTCTCATGCCATATTTGGGACATACTTATGCTAAAAATGTATTCATTATTTATCTGAAATTCAAATTTAACTAGGCTTCCGGTATCTTATCTGGCAATGCTACTAGGGGGCACCTTTATTACCCAAAACTGGCTCCAACTCTTGGTGGATGCTGAGCTGGAAGACACAACCAAGTCAAAGAACAGGAAAATAAAGGGTTTTGATATTTTCCAAAGCAGAGTCTCCCTGAACAACAAAATGAGGGAAGTTTTAAGCTAAGAGTGGATACATATTCGTGAAGGGGCTTGAGCAATGTGGGCTATAGCATGGAACTGGGGCAGAAGTCATCTTAAGCTGACAGAGTCCAGGTTGAAGTCACAAGGCTTGTAAGGGTCAGCATTATCAATTCTCTGGTTTCAGTTGGTCTAGTATCTGCATGCTCAAATGGGTTTAGGTCCTACAAAGCTGACTTAAGTATGTGTGTCAGGTCAATCTTTACTTTGAACCAATACTGAGAATTTTACCACTGATTTTTTTGTCTCTGATATGATTAGGTTATTTCCTATTTGTTCTTAACATTCTTTCACAAGATGGCCAGGGAGCTAAATGAATTTTCTTATATCTAGAAAGCTATGTCTTGTCTTTCTTTTTCTGGGGACCCCTAATTCTTTCTGCCTACACCTTCAGTCTGAGTTGCTCAGAATTCTAACATAAGAGATGGGGATCAGGGCAGCCTGATGTCTAGATTGGATTGTGAGTGATAGGCATGTGGTCAGCAGCTCCATGTAGGTTGGGCCATAGAGTGAGGCCTAAGAGAATAAGTATCAAGGTAGATTCCAGCAAAGTCTGGAGGTTGAGGGAAGGGGTTGCTGTTGAGATGTGGCTGTGAGGCCTGTTGAATAAAGGTTGGGCCGGGAAGTGAATCAAGGGTAGGTGTGGTACATTTTATAATCCCTTGCATTTGAATAGAGCTTTACAACTTTACAGAAGTGACTCCCACAGGAACCTTGCAGGGAGGGGGCATGAGTTTTAATAGTCAATGACCTCACCTAAAAGTGATAAAACCAAAGACTCAATATAGGTCAAGCAAGTGCCCGTGGATGACCTAAGTTAATGGCCCTGTTGAGACTTAAATAAGGTCTTTTGACCAAACTTCACTTTCCCTGCTTTCTGAATGCTTGTTCTATGGCCAGAGAGATGAATAATAATTATAAGAAGAAGCAGCACCAGCAACAGCAGCTAACATTTATCAAGCACTTACCATGTGCCAGGCCCTGTTCTAAGTGCTCTGTATATTTAACTCACTTATTTCTCACAGTATCCCTATGAAATAGGTATTATCATCCCTATTTAACTGGCACAAAGAGATCAGAGCAACTAGCTCAAGATGATACAGAATGAGAATCCAGATCCAGTCATTCCTGTTCAAGAGCCCAAGTACCTGATACAGATGCTCTCCTTAACCAAACTTGAAACTCCTCTGAACCCCCTTCTCCACTAGGCCTCAACCTTGCCCCCACCCTATCCTTGCTGTGTCTCCTTGTAACAAGAACCTTGCTAAGTCAGTTGAGAGAATCCTCCCCCTTGATATCTGATCAAATTCCTCATCCCCCACCCTTGATATCGCATCAGTCTGGCCAGTCTTGGGCAGGAACACCCCCATCCTTAATGTCGTCTCTTAGCACTTTCCCATGTACTGAATCTTCAGTCTGCTCATTGGCTATCAATCCCCAGCTGCCTTGCTGTATTTGGAGTTAAGCTCCATTTCTTTTCCCTGTTTTCTCTTTTCCTGACACCTGTGACAATAGTCCTGAATAAAGTCCTCCTCACCATTTTGACAAGTATGAGAATAAATTTTCACCATAACTAACCTGTGGGGTATGCTGCCTCCTCAGGTCCGAGGGCTGAAGACATGAAGAATCAGAGGTAGGAGGCTGGAAAGCAGGAGTTAGCACGAAATGAGACAAACTGGGTGACTGAACATCTCATCCTTCCCAGACTCCTCATCCCTTTGCACAAGCTGTCACCCAACTGGCCCCACCACTGTTCCCCACACTTCCTCACCCCAAACTCCTAGGCACCCTTCATCGCCCTGCTCAGATGTTGCCAGGTAGAAGTACCCTCCACCTCCCTAGGTAGTGTTTAGAACCCCTTCCTCTGAGCAGCAGATTTCTCTCTTAACGCCTGTGTTAGAGGACTGCATTGCCATCATTCACAAGCCTGTCTCCCTTAATGGACTGTGTTCTTTTCCATGTGAGGGCCATGCCACCTGCAACCCTAAATTCAGGACTTTTAAAACAATGCCTGATTCTCAGTGGCTCGCACAATAGAAGTTTACTGTGAATTTCAAAGGACAATTACTGATCTGCCGGAAGACTTCCACTTGGTCATTTAAAAACTTAGGCCCCTTTTCATCTTGTGACTCTACCTTCCACTAGGACCTTGAAGTTCCCTATATTCAGCTGGAAGAGGAGGTAGGAGGATGAAGGACTGCATGTGGAAGCTGGAAGTAGCGCTCTTCACTTCTGTTCACGTTCCATTGGCCACAACTCAGTCACATGGCCACAAGCTAGCTGCAGGGGAGGCTGGAAAATGCAGTCTCACTGTGTGGTCTAGAAAAGTGGAAATGGGCCATAGCCAAACTGCCTGGCTTTGAATTATGGTTCTATTACTTACTGGCTGTGTGACCTTGGACAAGTTCCTTAATTTTTTAGAGTCATAGTTTCCTCATCTGTATAAATGAGAATGATACCTATAGCGTTGATATAGGAAATACATGAGTTAATATACGTGAAGTACTTAGAACAGTGTCCAGCATCTAGGAAATGCTATATGAAGGTTAACTGTTATCAACATTAATATCCTCTAATCACAATTCTCCTATACCTTCCCCGCTGACTCAGAGTAATAGTCTTTACAATGGCCCATGAAATTCTTATGGGAGCTGAACCCAGTTATCTCCTGCTTCTGTCACTACACAAACCACCCTGACCTCTTTGCTCTTCCTTGAAAGTGTCAAGCATATTCCCGCCTCATCCTTTGACGTGCAGTCTCTCTGCCCAGAAGGTTCTTCCTGGGTTTCTAAAGGGCTCACTACAAGACTCCTTCCAATGTGTGCTCAAATGCCACTGCCCTGACTATTCTAACAAAAACTGCTAAGAGCCCCCCTCCTATACTTCCCATTGCCCCTCCCTACATTATTTTTCTGGGCCATCAGCTTCACAAGGACAGGAATTTTTGCTAGTCTCGTTCCCTCCTGCTTCCCTAGCACCTACAATAGTGTGTGGCACAGAGTAGGCACGCCATGACTGTTTCCTCCGTACGTCAGCAAATGAATGAATGGCGATTCTCCACTGACACTCTAAGGTCTCTGGCCTTATTAAATGTCTGTCACAAATTGTGGTGACTCTGATTTCTACATTGTCGGACACACAATTCATCTATTAACTACGTGTAATATGCAAACACTCTGAACCAAGGGACAAAACAAACTTGTTCCCTTATTTTTTTTGTTTTAAAAGAAATGGATTCCTTCTTCTGGTGTTCGTGTTACTTCTGCAATTGTGTCTTGTCGGTACTTTCCTGTCAGCTTTTTCTACGTGTCAACTTGGGGAAAGGGAGGAATGTAGATAGAAGTCAGCTTTTCAAGATTTGAGTCAAGCCAAACAGCACTATTTTCCTCACACAGATGCGAGAGATGGCCATCCCTTGCTTAAAGTAACACTAACAGAATTGGTGATGGGTCCGGTGTCACTTCTCCACCCAGGGGCTAATTTTAATATTTGTTTCACACAGAGTGTGTTTAAACAGACATACTTCACAGAGTATGTATTTCCCAGCCTGTGAAAACACTGAAACCGGTTTCAGCTGGTCTGGGTGGGGATCAGACTGTCTACCCACAATTCTATTGAACCCACCTGTGCAGTAACTGATCCCTCCCACCTAACAAAACAAGATTGAATGTGTCTGGCTGCAGCCAACAGCAATTAAGGACAGGGTCCTGAAACTTAGCTTTCAGAGGAAAACAAAGTGTGTGACGCCTTCCACTTCCACTCCCCCACCCCCACCCTCACCCCAGCCTAGGCGTGGTCCCTGTGTTTTATTCTCTCAAAGCACCTGTTCGCGATGTTTAGCATTTGCGGGGATTTGTAATTTTTGGTCTTGGGAAGGGACTGGCTCTCTTGGGTCACATTCACTAAACTATACGGGATGCCTGGCGCAGGAAATGCTCAATAAATACGTGTCTCGACGACCAAGCCACTGCAACCTTCTAGCTGTGGTAACACCTGCAGGGAAATTTAAAAGAGCACCGCCTTTAATCCGAACCCCTGAGTCTCATCCTTGACTCTACCTTTTCCAGCTCTGTGACTCTGGAAAAGTTACCTAGCCTTTTTGAGCTTTTATTTCTCCATCGGCATCTGCGTGATAAGGATGCTAATAATACCATCCTCCTCTGGGGCATTTCTAAGAAGCAAATGTGATTATGGGCTTGGAAGGACTTTATGGATACTCAAAGCACATCAGCCAAAATCAGTTAAGTGGTCAACATTTTAGCATTCATGTTATAAAAGAACTTTGTGGTGGAAAACAAGATGAGTAATCCCTCACTCACTTTTGCTTCTTAAAGCATTCAGCATCATTGCCCCCGCTTCCTTAATGGAAAGTTTCTACTTGCTGTCTCCAGGTACGGTTTTCTCTTTTTCTTCTGCCTCCTCTGACTCTATCCTTCCTGGTGTCTTTGCTCTCTTGTTTCTCCTGTATTCACTCCATATTTCTGGAGGGACTGCAGTGTGCCAAGCACCATACTCCCAGTAGGAAGCAATAGATGTACAGACGGCTCCGTTGGGGTTGTTAAAAAGAAAACCACAGGCCCAAGATAGAGTCACTGATGCCAGGCCAAGTCACCAAACTGAGGCTAAATACTCAACATAACTGCAGTTTCAAAGTCCCCCAGAAATGTAATTTTAACTGCTCAGTGAGGAATTTTCTGGTAAGTCCCAGTGAGGCAATCTGTCAGATGCACCCTCTAGATCCCACAGAGGAAGATGAGGTAATCCACATGATAAGACCCCTGTTTCTCCCCCCACCCCTTAGAGTAACACAGACAGAATAGCTGAACGGGACCATGCCTGAAATAATTCTATCTTTTCTTTTCCTAATAACTTCCTTGCCCTGAGAAGTTATTAAAACCTTCCTTTTTTTTTACCAGTCCTCAGACCACCTCTCTAGTAGGTGGGATGCTGCCTGATTCATGAATTGCTTAATAAAGGCAATTCGATTTTCAAATGTCTTTTTTTTTTTAAATTTTTTTTTTTTTTTTTTTGAGAGGGAGAGAGAATAAAAATAGAAAGGATGAGAGGGAAGAGGGTCAGAGGGAGAAGCAGACTCCCTGCTGAGCAGGAAGCCCGATGCGGGACTCGATTCCGGGACTCCAGGATCATGACCTGAGCCGAAGGCAGTCGCTTAACCAACTGAGCCACCCAGGCACCCCGATTTTCAAATGTCTTCAGTCGAATTGTGGTTTTCAACAAAGTGCCCCCAAGGGGGGAGAGACAAGTGTGGATCAAGTCATCACAGCAATATGGACTTGCAGTGACAGCTTGCAATTGCCACGGGGACCCTGGGCCATGCCAGGGTTATACCAGTTTTGACTGGTATAACAATGGTATAACATTGTGTTACTTGTTGAGTTGAATGATCTTTTTGACTATTAATTCTAGCTAATTGTGAGCAAGGTATTTCAAAATCTCTCATTATAATCATTTAAAGTCTCCTTCCTGCCTTTATGTATTTAGTTGCTACATTCTTTGATGCCTCCCTCGACTACTATCTCTTCTTTATTATTTGTGCCTTTATCACTACATACGGATGTTCCTTACACTCTCAGTGCTTTTAGCCCGAAGTTCTACCTTGTCTGACATTAATGTTACCACTCCTGCTTTCATTTGTCTTCGTTTGTCCAGTGTCTCTTTGCTCACCCTTTTATCATCAACTTATTTCAAATATGAATCAATATGTCCAATGCGCTGTATCTCTGCATGAATGCTTTCCTAGCACTTCAAACTTTAGCTCTCTAACACTGAGCTCCTCCTTTTCTCCCTAGAGCCCCTTCCTCTTTCTTTTCCATCTCACTCGTGATGGAAAGCTCTTGTTTTGCTTGTGTGTTCTGAATAGGGTATCCAGATCCCCTTCTGCCGGGTGGTCCCTCCCCTTGCCCAGCCCAGGAGCCCTGCATGGTGTTTCCTTATGCCCACCTTAGGATGGGCATGTGACTGCCACTGGCCAAGTAGACATCACCTTCTTCTAGCCTTAGGGACCCCAGCACAACTACCATAGTACAAATGGGTCCAAAAAGATGATGGCTGTTTTTCAGAAGAGACTCTTTTTTTAGCCATAATATTTTTTTCAATTTTAATTCAATTAATTAACATATAATCTATTATTAGTTTCAGAGGTAGAGGTCAGTGATTCATGAGTCTTATATAACACCCAGTGCTCATTACACCACGTGCCCTCCTTAACGCCCAGCACCCAGTTACCCCATCCCCCCACCCCCACCCCTCCAGCAACCCTCAGTTTGTTTCCTAGAGTTAAGAGTCTCTTATGATTTGTTTCCCTCTCTGATTTCGTCTTGTTTGATTTTTCTCTCTCTTACCCTATGATCCTCTGTTTTGTTCAGAAGAGGCTCTTTGGAGCACAGACTTTGAAACCAGATGGCTGGCTCAAATCCTAGCTCTGTCTCTTATTTGTAAACTTTGGTCTAGTTACTTAATCTGTCTCAGTTTTCCTACCTACCTCATTCTTGTAACAATCACAAGAATCAATATATGCAAAAAAATTAGAACAGGGGGTGCCTGGCTGACTCCGTCAGTAGAGCATGTGACTCTTGATCTCAAGGTTGAGAGTTCAAACTCCGTGTTGAGTGTGGAGCCTACTTTAAAGAAATTTAGAACAGTACTTATGATATAGTGTGCAAATATGTGTGTTAACTATTGTCATTTTCTCTTGCCCCAGGACCTGAGAGATCAAGCCCGGAGCTGTTGGCAGCCCAGGGCATGTGAAGTCTGAGAAGGAGTGGAGTCCACATGAAGAAGAGGAGAGCCAAGGGGAGGACAGACCCAGGCCCTGCACAGGCTCGAGCCCCGGAACAAGTTGGTCCCAAACCTGGTTGCGCCCAAGATTTTTCAGACATCAGGCAGTAAGTCCCCTTTTTGTTTAATATTCTGTGACTGAGTGAGAAAGCCTTAAATGACACAACTTTCAAGCAGTGTGCTGGCCTAGAAATGTGGGAGCCATTTCGATTTTCCCCTCTCCCCCACTGTCCACATGCTATGTGGCACGTTGCACATTCTCCTTCCTCAATTTCTTCTCACTATGATGCCTTTTGTCCACTTCCCTAACTCAGGATTGAAGAAAGAAAATCAGTATTGGCAAATACCCATTACGTACTTATAGACTGTGAGGACATGTTCACTTTCTTTTTTTTTTTTTTTAAGATTTTATTTATTTATTTGATTATTTGAGAGGGGGGAGAGAGAGAGCATGAGCGGTGGGGGGGGGCAGAGAGAGAGGGAGAGCAGACTCCCCTCTGAGCAGAGAGTCGGATGTGGGGCTTGATCCCAGGACCCTGGGATCATGACCCGAGCCAAAGGCAGACACCCAACTGACTGAGCCACCCAGGTGCCCCATGTTCACTTTTTAATCCTGACAACAACCCTGTGAGGAATCGGAAGCACGGAGACAGTGACTAACTAGTCCAAGGCCGCCCAGTGAGCCCTTGGTGATTCCAACTCCAGAGGCCACACTTAATACCACCCTGCCATACTAACTTGATAAACATTTGCTGAACAGCTAACCTCGGGAGCAGTACCATAGAAACCACTCCAGGCAGTACCCCACATGGCACAGGCCAGGGATTACTTAGTCCTTTTTGAAAATGGCAATGACCCTAACGCAGTTTGTTCATGTCAGGAGTCACACACACCTGTCCTGACTATGTTTCTCAGGGAATGTGTCATTAATCACTAAATCCACCTGTTCTTAACTCCAAAGCTTGCTGAGCCTGTTTGCAGAGAGAGAGAAGCAACAGAAGCTAGGTTGTGGCCATGCCACTTCCTTTAATCAATCATGAAAAGACTAACACATGGCCCGGGTGATGTTCTCAGCATGAATTCACACACGCATGTACATACATGCATGCATACGGACAATCCAGTCTGCCCATCTGTCTTTAAAATACAGCATTCCATAGAGGCTTTCCTGAATAGTCCTGTAAAACTATTTCCAGCTCCATTCCTGGGCTCCTCCTATTGAAAGAGAATCTTCATTGCTTGTCCTGCAGCAACCCCCCTCTCAGTTCCTTAAAATCCACTGAGCTCATGCTGGGACTTCTGCATCTACCGGGTTGTTCCTCCCATCTCCTCCACCCATCAGCAGCTGCTCTTCCTTTAGCACTGCTTCAGGGAGGCCCTTCCTGCCCACCCTGTCCAAGGTAAGACTCCCTTCTTACCAGCCCCTTAGTCAGAATCTAAGCCCCTTGACAATTTTCTTTGAGACCCTTAGAAAAATGTGCAACTGTTTTGTCCATTTGTATGTTTACTTAGGTTTTATTTGTGTTTGCACGTGCTTTTCCTTTGTCTTTCTCCTTTATAAGGATGAATCTGGATAGGCATCACAACAGCAGGGAAACTGGTTGTTGCTCTTGTGTCCCTAGTATATTTCATAGGCCTGATGTATGTAACAAATTCTCGATATGTTATTTGTTGGATGAACAGTAAAAAGAATGAGAGACTAGGACAGAGGTCCTGGGAGGCTGATTTCACCCCGATCCTAGATGAGCTGGTATGGCTCTTTTAACCTGCTTGATTGGTATAGATGGGCAAAATGGGCAAAATCCCCCAGACCTGGATCCTTCTCCATTTGATAGATGGATTCTCCTGTTCATGGGTGGCTAAAACATTTACCGCGAATTGTCTGAAAACATGTTCGTGTTATCCCACGAGACCCTGAATTTCATGCTTCTGTCTGGCTTGGCCCCAACTGTAAAGTCATGCTAATGACAAAGCCCTACCTTCTTCAGAGGGCTCAGCATCCAGCTGGGGAGCCAGGCAGGTGAGCCGTCCTGCTGTGGAGGAGAGAGGACTTAGGGGACTGGAGTGGAGTCGTGAGGAAGAGCATTTATTATACCGATAGTGAGTTTTCTACTTAATGGTCCGTGTGAATGTGAACAGTCGAGGCAAATGTTCCTCAAGAGAAGTGAGGACCCAAGAACCCTTTTCCACTTATCTTGTGCCTCCAGGAACAACTCCCTCTCTACACACCTCTAACCTGGGGGGAACAGAAAACAGTTTGAATGATGTGAGTCATTCAAGCTTTCTGTTCAAACACCATAAAAGAAAATACAACTTGTTAGGGTCACACTGATAAGACTGAAGGACATTTTAACCTCTGCTAAGTTAACACATTTTTAGTTAGCAACCTGGAAGCAATTGTGGTTTTATATACAGTATTGGGTATCTATGTGCCTATCTAATGATTCAGTAAGTGAGTCATTCCCTCTTCTGTTCCTCTGCCCAATTCCGAAAAGCTACCTTTTCCTATTACAATTTTTTTTTAAAGATTTTATTTAGAGAGAGCGAGCAAGAACGTGGGTGGAGGAAGGGGCAGAGGGAGAGAGAGAATCTCAAGCAGACTCCCCACTGAACAGGGAGCCTGACACGGGGCTCGAACCCAGGACCCTGGGATCATGACCTGAGCCGAAGGCAGATGCTCAACCAACTGAGCCACCCAGGAGCCCTCCTATTACGATTTTTTGTTAAATCTCTCCTCTTGCTTTCCATCCCTGCTCAGGCCCTCTGCACCTTTCACTCGCTATGAAATTGCTCCCAAAGTGGGCTCCTTGACATCGGTCTCGCCTTTGAGAACCTGGCCCCACACTGGCACCAGACAGGTGGCACCGAAATGCCACTGACCACATCCCCACTCTGCCCCCTACCCTTCAATATCCCCTCTTGTCCATGCCACCCTGCTCCTTAGCTGGGAACTGAAGTCCCAACCACCTGGCCAGAGGAAGGTTGCCTATCTCTTCAGCATTTCTGAGACCTCAGACCAGCTGCCCAGTGCTTACTTTTAAACACATTTCATGCCCCTTAAATGCCTTAGGGATGAATAAAATAGAAAAGCCCTAAATAAATAAACAAGCCTTGGGCCTTCATAAAACATGTCGCTGCCTAATCATAAATAAATCTCGCTGTCTAAGGGAGCAATGGTGTCAGGCAAATGTCACAGAAAATAAATATAATAAGATAAAATGCAGTGCCCACTTTCTTAAATAGAAAAATATTGACCCCTAAGGCAGTGGAGATAACTAGATTTCCTTCCTCCAGTTCCACCTCCTGACTTTACCCACCCCTAACCCCACCCTTGCAGACTACAATCCAAGGCTGTGCCAACAAAGCCGTTGTGTTCCAGAGACTTCTCCTATTTGGCCCTGAGCTGCTGTCTTCTAGGTAACCAGAGTGTGGTAAGTATTACTGCAATACAAAATACATTTCAGTGTGTAAGCTTTTTCTTTCCCATCTTCTTTCAAAAGAAAAACAAATTATTAAAAAAATAAACCGTAGAACGAGTAAAACCTTACCATGTAATTAACACAAGCCAAGGCAGAATTGAGTGGTAGGTATTCATCATTTGCCTCATTGAAAAAAAAATTTTTTTAAAACTCATATGTCTGCAGCATGCGGTTGTCTTTTAAATTAAATTTGGCAGTAGTGATCCTAAGAGCCTAGTAGACTGTTTCTTTAAAATGTGCCACTAGAGATACATTTTTAAGAGGAAAAAAACTTTCTTCATCATTGCAGAAGAAAGCATTGTGTTACCATTCAGACTGGTGTGTTTAAATGGAATATTTTAAATTGCTTCTAGAAAGTTTCTTATTTTATAATTGGTTTCAGGAATTGCTGTTGGAATTAGTTTTGCTAGTAGGGAGGCACGATTTCTGCTTCCATTTTGAGGCTTATTATTATCTTATTGTCAGAATTAACTCTAAATGTCTCTGTTTTTATATAACAAAAACAAATTTTTTTGAAATTGTGATGATCTGGCCACTTGTTACCTTTCCTGATTTGTAGCATTGTTGTTCTCAGCAATAATACCACTGCAGCTCAGGGCGTCTGGTCGCTCAGTCGGTTAAGTGTCTGCCTTCGGCTCAGGTCATGATCCTGGGGTCCTGGGATGGAGCCCCACATCAGGCTCCCTGCTCAGCGGAGAGCCTGCTTCTCCCTCTCCCTCTGCCTGCCACTCTGCCTACTTGTGCTCACTCTCTCTATCTCTCTGTCGAATAAATAAATAAAATCTTTTAAAAAAAAATACCAGGGCAGCTGTCCGTAGTTTCCCTGTTGAAGGAATGAAAAGCTTTTCTCACTTGCATGATTTAAAGGAAGAGGAAAAAAGAAAGTTTTTTCTCCCTCTTTTGTCCAGATCCCCTAAGGCAAGCACCTTTCTTAAAAATGGTTGTTACAAGGGAGGGGGTAGGGGGTCGGGAGGTGGTATTTCTGACATCTAGATGTCTAGGCTAGAGACTTTAAAATCGTGTGTATGAAACTTAAAATTTCTAACAATAAAAAATTTAAAAAAATAAAAGAAACTTAAAATTTCTAACTTCATACCTTTATTTATTTATTTATTTATTTATTTATTTATTTTAAGATTTTA
>NW_027397066.1:66990622-67032346 GCF_003265705.2 Callorhinus ursinus | reverse complement strand
AAAAAAAAAAAACACCCATTGAGCATCTTGTCTGCTCCAGGCTCTGTAGTAGGATAAAAAGTTGACTGGCGAGCAGCGGCGCTGTCACCCTCACTCCAGTAGAAGAGAAGGACCTGAAAACAACTGACCTGATGGGAGTCTTTAGACATCTTAAATGCACTGAAAAAGTTAGAGTGTGCTCCCTGTCTATACCCTTTCAGATGTAAATAAGTATAAAGTCCAATATAATTATGATTATGTCCCTCAAGGGTTACATTTATTTGAGCAGGGAGGCTAAATATTTTTCTAAAATTTTCTCTCATTTATTTTACTTTATTGCTCCAGCTTTACTGGTGCCCTAAGGATGGGCTGAGTTTACCTCCTGGTTGGTAACCAACCTTAAGAGCACCTGAAATTGTTAGCAAAATGTAGAGGAAGTCCAGCGGCTTGAGCGGGCATCCCATGGTTAGCCATCAGTTTTATTGAGACATTAGCACTGAATATTGCATGGAAGCTCACTTGGGTTTAACTTGAGGGACTGAAAATGGAGACAAATGTGTGTGAATTTAATGGATGACCCTCTTAGCACATTGACCACGTTCTGGAAGAATACATCTGGAGGCTTTTGAGAAAAAAATATTTTATAATCAAGTGTTTGTAGAGTCTGCTGCCTTTTCCCTGAACTAAAATTGTCAACATTTAAGTGTTTCATGGCCACGAGTAACTGTATTTTCACTGAAGTTTTGAGATCTATTTACACCAACTAGAAGACTCAAAATGGTTGTGTTGTTGTCCTATAAAGTATTGTATGGGTCCTGCTCAAGTTTTAGATTACAGACACCACCCAAACTCAACAACCTGCAAGTTTTGATAGTTGACTTTATGGCTAAGGACCAGCACTATCTTAGCCTGCTTTACTTCCATCATCGGTACAAGTGGTTGACAAGGGGGGGGCGGATTGGGGTGGAAGGGACGCTTCCACCCACTTACAATAAAACAAAATTTAAAATCACTTAATGAACTTCACTGTTTAGCCAAATTAAAAAAAAAAAAAGTCTATTGGCGATGTTCTGTACTGGAGTGGATGCAGCTATTGGCTATGTTGACTTACCAGGTAAGGGACCTCTGGCCCGCATATTTAAAAAGGACAGGTAATTCCAATTCAAATATGAGTCACAGTAAGATTTAAAATAGAGTGCTATGCTGCATAGCTCTTCTAGTTCTTTTAGCCAAAATATTAAATCTGAGACATCTACAGGACAGCTGTCCTGTAGATGCAGTAGATGCCAGATAGGCTAAGCATGGGAGAGCCAAACTCTCTGCAGGTCCAGTTGCTGGTGATACCCTCTTCTCCTTTTGAGATTCCTCTCTGCTGAACTCCTACTGGAGACAAAAGAGTTCCAGGAAGGACATGAAGAGAGAAACAGAATAAAGGCAATACATGAGTCTGGGGAAATAGACCATTGTCTAAGTGAGGGATCTGGTTTTAGTTGAGGGATTTTAGGATATTTGCATATGAGTTGTGACTTTTAAGTTAACTCAAAGATTGAGTCACTCAATAATATTTTAACCTTTAATTCTGCAGACAGAAATAAATTGTGGGATGAGCTGGAAGAATTCCAATTAAACTCTTTCTTAGAAAGAAAGACCCTCTCTGCTCTTCTACACCAACTCAGGAGTCATAGCAGGGGTCTTAACTAATCAGATAATAATTCTGAGCTAGAGCACAATGATTGGCTATCACTTCTAAAAGAGATGAATGCTTGCTCCCCAAGTGTAATAAACAGCAAGATCTACCCTGTAGGAGAAATGGATTTATTGCCATATTTAGGAGAATATTCATTAAAACATAGTCCTGTGCATGAATTATTTTTTATTGGACTAAACATAAGGACATACATCACAAATTTCAATAAGGTTCATTTTTGAATGGTGGATTTATGAGAGATTCTTTTGATATTTTTGTGATTTTTTAGAATATCTTCATTGAACATATTATTTTGACTAAATTTTTATAATTATACATGTTTGCAGTAAAAATTTAGGTGGTAGGGGAAATTTGAAACTGGGGGGGGAAATGTGTGTTTTATTTTTGTGTAAAAGACTTAAGCTCCACTACTTCAGTACTCAAATCTTCATTTCGGCTAGACTTTCTTTAATACGGTGATTTTCAACCCTCACCACACCTTGGAGTCACCTGGGAAGCATTAAACATATCCACTCCAAGGCCACTAACCCCCTCGCCCAGACCAATGGGTCAGAATAAGAGTGAGGCCAAGTGGTTGATATTTGTAAAAGGTCAACTCTTTGCACTATCTACGATTCCATGTTGCAGTTCTTTGATCTCCATAACACTGCCCAGGAAGTTAGTTATTTAAAATTGGACTCCAAGGGTGTTTTACTGCCTTTTTTTGTTGCCACAGTGAGTAGGTTTTGCTAACACCTGATATAAGCATTTTCCAGATTCTACAGTGCACAGTTTTGGGACTTTGATCACTCCTCTGCTCACATGCAGCTCATTAGTACATGCAGAAGATATACCTCTTAACAAAATAGTATCTGCTTCTTTTAAATGCTCATTTAAATGTCAATTGTAGTCTGTATTGGCCATTTTTCCTTTCTCAGTTTCCCCACTGTTCACTTGCTAAAGCAGGCCCAGAACTGGTTTCTGAGGAAAACAGGCCTTCTCACAAATATGCCTTTAGCTTATCTCCATGTTGAGTTAGGATGGCCATTAGCTCACCTCCATGCTACACCAGGGTGCCTTCTATTCAGCTGTGTGGCCTGGCTGCATCATTTCATTTTTATAACCATGCATTTCATGCATTTGCCTTTATAACCATGTCTTTCCTTCTGCATACCTGTTCCTATGCATGATAAGCAGCCCTCATGGGAATCTGAACTTGGGTTCTCACCAAAGACTTCTAATTCAGACCCATTGGTGCCCAATTTTTATCAAATCCTAGCTGGTGAAAATACTGCTCATGAAGGGTTTCCAAGAATATACAACCACATGTCTCTCTGAACAATCTACATTTTAAATCTGATTTTTAATCCTGAATCATCCAGATGATTAGAGAGAGAAGGAGTTCCCTGGGATCATGTTAGCTGCTCATCGATCGCTCTCAGTGAATCTACACCAGCATTGCCCTTTAACCCTATAGTAGGAAATAAGTTCTCAGAAATCACTGTTCTGTTTATTGTAAAGATACTGTTAAAGGCTTTGACCACCTCATGTCATATATCATCTCCTTTTTGAAGACCTTGATGAGAAATTTCTCTAGGTGTCAGTCTATTTTTATTTTATACACATGGTCAATTTCCTAAATGTTTGTGTTCCCTCTTTGCTTTGCCTGGCAGGGAGCCCAAAACCTCATACACAGCCCATGTCCAACACTGTACGGGAATCTTAAAGCATGTGCTAAATTTGCTCCAGACTTTATTTTCCCTGTGACCGATTTCTTCATTTTTCATTTTGTATCTTGTTTTATATGTAAGTTTGTAAGCTGCTCAAATCTTCTTAAGAACAAGATGAGAGTACGAATCAGAGTTTCTCAGCCTTGACACTGTTGGGCCAAATAATTTATTGTTGGCCCAAGGGGGGATTTTTATTTTTTATTTTTTTATTTTTTTTATTTTTTATTGTTATGTTAATCACCATACATTACATCATTAGTTCTTGATGTAGTGTTCCATGATTCATTGTTTGTGCATAACACCCAGTGCTCCCTGCAGAATGTGCCCTCTTTAATACCCATCACCGGGCGAACCCATCCCCCCACCCTCCTCCCCTCTAGAACCCTCAGTTTGTTTCTCAGAGTCCATCATCTCTCATGGTTCGTCTCCCCCTCCAACTTACTCCCCTTCATTCTTCCCCTCCTGCTATCTTCTTCTTTTTCTTTTTTCTTAACATATGTTGCATTATTTGTTTCAGAAGTACAGATCTGTGATTCAGCAGTCTTGCACAATTCACAGCGCTCACCATAGCACATACCTTCCCCAGTGTCTATCACCCAGCCACCCCATCCCTCCCCCCCCCACCACTCCAGCAACCCTCAGTTTGTTTCCTGAGATTAAGAATTCCTCATATCAGTGAAGTCATATGATACATGTCTTTCTCTGATTGACTTATTTCACTCAGCATAACACCCTCCAGTTCCATCCACGTCGTCGCAAATGGCAAGATCTCATTCCTTTTGATGGCTGCATAATATTCCCCAATGGGGGATTTTTAAATGGGGAGTTTGGAGGAAAGAATGGGAGGTGCATCCTTGACCTCTATCCACTAGCTGTCAATAGTAGTTCCTGGTACTGGGAAAGCACCTTTCACTTGACAGATTTATCTCCAGCTTTTAGGGAAGAAGGGCAAGAAAAAGAGGTAAAAATGACCTTCCAGCTTCTGCCATTTTCTCAAAGTCCTTCAGCTTAATAACATTCAACATGCCAAGCTGCCATATTTTAGGGTAGTGGATCCTGAACCCCAATACTTAGTATTTTCTAGGATATGTGCAAGTCACTGTTTGGGGGGGCCCAGACGACTGAAGCCCACTTTTACCCTCAGAAAAACCTGCAAACAAACAAAAAAAGAAAACAAAATAAAAATAAAAGTGCTCAGTTTGCACATCTCTGTATCTCATATCTCAAGTTAATGTAGCTTCTGAGGGATTTCCCGATGACCCTTGGGGAAAGGAAGTGGAGATACTATTACTGGCATTTAAACAAAAAAGGCACAGAGGTAGCCAAGTACCTAGTGTAGCTAGTGCCCAGCGTGCGGACTCCCGCGTCCAGCAGGCTCTCCACCATATCATGAGAGTGTTGAAAAAGTTGAGCAGGAAGACAGGCAAATCCAACTTGGAGGATTAAGAATGGCTTCATGAAGGAGGTGACATTTGAGATGAGATGTTAACAAGTAAGCAGGTAAACAAGGGACAAGAGCTCAGGGCAGGAGCGGGATGGAGGGAATTCTTGTAGACTGGTGAGCACTGTGGTCTGACTGGATAGATAAGGGAAGGAAATGGTAAAGGACTGGAAAAAAATAGGATTGGTCCTTTTCCGAGGGCACCCTGAAATGGTTCAGGAGGGAACGGGCATTCTTCCCCAAGAGCCATGTATGCCTGACAGCAGGGTGACAAACTTTAAGACAAAAGTAGCAGAGAAGCTGAATTAATTAGGTCACCAGAGAGACTAGTGATGGTAGAAGGATGAGAGACCTAGGAGGATCCAGTGGATCCTGTGCTCTTTACCCCCAAGTTAAATGTTTTAGTGGGCAAAAATCTTTACTTCCTTAATGAAAGTAGGATAAAGGACTCTCTGTTGTCAGAAAAATTCCGAGTCGAGCACTATTAAATATGCAAATACTCCTGAGAGGGCTCCTACTTTAAGGATAACAAAGCACAAGCACCATATTTAACAAAAGGGGAAATGTTTTGGAGTAGCTTTTTGGTTATAGAAATTGTTTAGCTTCAATTAGGAAATGTCATAACTTCAATTACACACAATTGACTTTAAATTTACATATAACATAGTTTTCCTTGTTTTGGCTAAAATTTTCAGAAAATGATGTGATTGGTGGTATATTAGTCAAGGATCCTATTGTGATACAGGCAAGGCAGGGCTCTGTAGGTGATCCTCATAGCTGGCTCCAGAGGCAGATCAGACTCAGGATTAGCAGCAGGCCTGCTTTGGTGCTTCCGGGTGCTGGAGAAGCTCAAAGAGGGAGATTTTTGGGGAGGAGCAGGATCTGAGTGTGTCTGGGGAGAGAGGGAAGGCTAGAAGCCAGATACTGGTAAGCGAGGAAACTCCTTTCCAATCCAAGTCTATAAGGAGAAGGGATATATCCTCAGCTAAGGCCCAACGTGAGGGCTTCACTAAGTTGGGCAGAATGCCCTCCTGCCACCACTCCATCACCGTGGACAGTGACCAGCGGCTTTTTGTTTCCAGATATTATTTAGTTTAAATTAAGAAATGTCATCCTTTCAACTATGCATAATCATTTTTATAACTGAGAGTTTTCAGGGTTTGGCTAAAATTTCAGAAATGACTTTGTAGGAGAGAAAAACTAATTTACCCTCTACCCTTCTAAGTTCTCAACTAAGGCCCCTGGAAGAAAAGACAGATTAAGAAGAGAAAAACAGAAGTTGATTACACATGTATCTCATATACATGGGAGAGATGAAGGAAAATGAGTAACTTTCAGAGGTGGTTTAGAATTCAGGCTTAAACACCAGCTTCAGCTAAAGGCACTAGAGAGAAAGTGCGGGGGGAAGCCAGTTATGGGGAGGGGAGCAGGAAAATAAGGGTAAGATTTGCTATGCAGATTTAATTCCATAAGTCTTAACATTGATTAGAGTCCCTTGTGATATAGAGTCATCCCTCTCTTTCTGATAGGAGAGTGGGACAGTTACAAATGGAAATTTTCCCTTATAAATGTAAACTTCCCTTAAGGGTAACTTTGACTCTGTTTTCAGAGCTTCTCCTGTGTGTGCTGTTTCTCAAAATAATGGACTCAAAATAACTCTTATGCCAAAGAGGCATATTTTGGAATGGCATTTTCTGGTCTATATGCAATAGGTACAAAGACAGAGTCCCCATGTGATGCAGAGAAGACAGAATTCTGTTTGAGACGCAGGGTAGTGGGATAAATGGTTCCAGATGCAGACTCAGAACTAGCATTGAAAGACAGGCCTGCTGGGGGCTGTTTGGATGCTGGAGAAGCTCAAAGTGACTCAAAGCAGGGCCTTCCCAATTGACTTTATTTACTTTGCTTTTCCAGAAATGGGTTGCATATAACCCATGGAATGATCTAGTAGAAAGCTGAAAGCCAGAAGGAAGTGGACAGAGGAGAAAGGAGGGATGGAAATAGAGGGAATGAGGAGCCTGGGGAAAACCAAGGTGAGCGATATTCAGTGGTTTGGTGGATCCCATCAACAAAGCTGAGAATGGTTGAGAGAAATGGAGCCTATGCAGGCCCGAGGCCAGTCAGTGCGACTCCTCCAAAGATAGGACTTGGAAGACAGGACTTGGTAGAATGGAAGAATATCGACTTTGGCTTCAGCTTACCTGCCTGGGAACCTGGCTACGCTGCTCCAGGTATTTGGTTTCAAATTAGGAGAAAAGATTGTTATGAGGCTAGAATCCCATCACGAGCCTAAGATTACTTAACATGGAAACTGGCAGTAGAAACTGCTCAGGAAATTTCAGTTTCTTTCCTTTGTCCATGAATAAACAATTGCATTCCCAGAGGAAATGCTCTTCTAAGAATTTAGATAGAAAAATCATAAATCATGGCCACCACTAGGGTCCTTGGCCTCTGCTCACTCCCTGGTGGGAGCTGCAGGGTGCAGCTTCCTGCACAACCTAAGAAAGCCCCATTGTTTTGGTTTCCCCTACATCAATCCCATTCCTGTAAATTGGGAGGCAGAAACTCCCCCACCCACCATGATATTCTCTAATTCCAAAGTTATTCCGAAAACCCTCCAGATAAATGGAGAATGCCCAGTTAAATTTGAATTTCACTAATGGCTTTCTTTAGTTGAAATTTGAATTTCAACTAAAGAATGAAAAATGTGGGCGCCTGGGTGGCTCAGCCAGTTAAGCGGCTGCCTTCAGCTCGGGTCATGATCCCAGGGTCCTGGGATCGAGCCCCACATCGGGCTCCCTGCTTGGCGGGAAGCCTGCTTCTCCCTCTGCCTGCCATTTCCCCTGCTTGTGCTCTCTCTCTCTCTCTCTGTCAAATAAATAAATAAAATATTAAAAAAAAAAAGAATGAAAAATGTTTTAGTATAAGTCTGTCTCACATATTGCTTGGGACTTACTTATTCAAATTTAACAGAATCTCCTTTATTTTTTCCCCTAAATGTGGCAACTCTATTTAATCATGTAATCATAATTTCTGTTTTTCTCAGTCTTATGCCTAGGCTTCTGCTTCCCAGATTCTTGTAGCACCTTATGGGTAAAAAGAAAGATGGTGGCATCACCAGGTATTGACAAGGACGTGGGAAAAATGGAACCCTCATCCATTACTGATGGGAATGTAAATTGGTACCACCACTTGACAATACTGTTTGGCACTATCTACCAAACCTAGGACCCAGCAGTTCTACTCTAGGTGTAGACACAACAGAAATACATACCTCATCCACCTAAAGATATGTACAAGAATGTTCATAGCACTAGGATGCTGTTCCTAATAGTCCAAACTGGAAACAATACAATGGTAGCATGGATAAATATGTTGTTTATATCTATGTGATGATTTATTATATGTCAATAAGAATAAATGAATTATTGCTGTATGCTACCTGGTTGTATCTCACAGTCCTAACTTTGTGCAAAAGAAGCCAGACACAGAAGAATAAATAGTGCATATAATTCAACATGTGTAAGGCTCAAACACAGGCAGAGGCAGAAGGCCTTCCTAAGAGAGTAAGGAGGGCTTCTGTGGTGCTGGTAATGTCCTTCTTCTTGAATCAGGCTGTGGTACAAGAACTGTTCACTGTTAAATTCATCAGTCATGTTGACGATTTTGGCACTTTACTGAATGTATATTGTACTTCAGTTAGAGGTTTACTGAGAGTTGAGGTCTATCCCGATGGGACTCTTTCTGTAGACCCACATGGTTGGAAACCCCTCTAGAGTGTATGTGTGGTTTCCTTTGTTCACAGAACTATGTGTTAGATCTGGGGGAAGGAACTGCAAGACATCTATCTGCTAAAACTATGTGAAAGACCTAATAGTCACATTTTTAAAATCTTAGATATTGGTGTATCCCAACAATCTGTACAACTCTAGGGTGTGATAGTTTAGGGGTGAGTATGATTTGAACTCATTCATGTTTAGAAGGTGTTTGAAACTGAGAACCAGGCAGATCCATCTACTCTGACCCTAACCATGGCCCTAAAGTAAAGAAATTGGACCCCAAAGATTACAGGTGGGGAATTTTTGAAGTATGTCCATATTCAAGTGGAGATCAAAGAAGTCCAACTGAAAGAAAGAACTCTACCACTTTGAACAAATTTCTTTTTAAAAGGGCTATTTTGAGGATTATGATTCTGACTTTGGAGGAACTATGGTGATTAGCAGTGGAAAGAATCACATGTAAAATTCCTTAAATAAAAATTTATTGACTTTAAATTTAAAAAAAAGTTTATTGAAAGAGAAAAAAAAGTAGAATTGAAGGGTTGCACTGTCCACATAGGAACAAAAGCAGAAGGAAAAGAGGCAGGTGGGTGGGAGGGGAACGACTAGCAGGAGGTGCCACACAGGAGAGGGATTTCAGAACAGGATGTGAACAAATCTATGGGAAAACCGGGGCATGTAATGATCCCTGAGTTCTAGCCTTTGAAACATGTGTGACTAGGAAGCAACGTTTTAGGTCCCATTCCTCACAAGGACTGCTTGTCTGGCTACTGTAGACCCGGTTTTTATACCCCTGGGAAACTGAATCAGACACCATTAGAACCCCTCCAGAAGCTCATGCTTCATGATGCCCTTGATGTTTTCGAACCATGGTTTCTCAGCACTGTTGTTGACATTTGGGGATAGAACTTTATTTGTTGTGGGGGCTGTCCTGCGTTTTGCAGGATGTTTAGCAACATCTCTGGCCTCCATCCACTAGAATAACCATAGCACCTCACCCCCAATTGTGACAACCAAAAATATCTCAAAGCATTGCCAAATGTCCCCTGGGGGCGGGGGGTCAAAATAATCCTGGCTGTGAACCAGTTAACTGAATGTGTATGGTGGAACTCTAGAGGAAGTTTTTGGGTTTTTTTGCATTTTCTTCCTCCTTTACTTTTTTAAAATAATTTTTTATTGTTATGTTAATCACCATACATTCCATCTTTAGTTTTTGATGTAGTGTTCCATGATTCATTGTTTGCGCATAACACCCAGTGCTCCACGCAGAACGTGCTCTCCTTTATACCCATCACCGGGCTAACCCATCCCCCCACCCCCTCCCCTCTAGAACCCTCAGTTTGTTTCTCAGAGTCCATCGTCTCTCATGGTTCGTCTCCCCCTCTGACTTACTCCCCTTCATTCTTCCCCTCCTGCTATCTTCTTCTTTTTTTTTTTCCCTTGACATATAATGTATTATTTGTTTCAGAGGTACAGGTCTGTGATTCAACAGTCTTGCACAATTCACAGCGCTCACCATAGCACATACCCTCCCCAATGTCTATCACTAGAGGAAGTTTTTGAGTGACTGGGTTCAAGATACTAAAAATACATCCCTAGATAAATACACACGAGCACACACATACAGACCAACAGGCGTACTTCAAAGAAAGCAAAGTTAGTCACAAACTGTCCACCTCCCTATAGTTCCAAAATTTGCCTGGGAAGGGACACCTTAAGAAATGCTTACCTTTCCTTCCCAAACAGGTCTTGCTCACTTTAGCTGGCCAAGATTCATAATCCCAGATTGAGAAACTCCTTGGAAATAAGCGTAACAGCTTTGGAATCCCAAGAACTGAATTCAAATCCCAGCCCTGCCACTCTGTCACTGTGGACGTGTGACTTACTTTCTGTTTCTTTCCCCTTCATCTGTGGCTTTGTGGAAGACATGCCTCATGTCCTCATCTATAAATTAAGGATGTTGGACTAGCGATCATGACTTTTCCTTGGCCCTGGCATGTAACCTTTTTGGGAATTTACAGGTTGAAAAACAGGTGGTAAGAGTCCCTGTGTTAGATTAGGAATTAAATTAATTGACCTAACACACACAATACAATTTAGGATAGATGTGATTTGCATGTAGGGCAATCGCAGCAGATGCCCATTTCAGGATTCCTATCAGAACTGATTCTCCAGCCTGCTCACTGGCATTTTTTTTTTTTTTTAAGATTTGATTTATTTATTTGACACAGAGAGAGAGTGAGAGGGAACACAAGCAGGGGGAAACGGCAGGCAAAGGGAGAAGCAGGCTTCCTGCTGAGCAAGGAGCCCAATGTGGGACTCGATCCCAGGACCCTGGGATCATGACCTGAGCCGAAGGCAGACGCTTAACCAACCAACCATCCAGGCATCCCTGCTCACTGGCATTTTGTTTTTACACTAAACACAGCAAATTTTATACTTACTGTAAACTAGTGACTACAACAAATAGATATTTCCAGGGCTGTACAAAGGGTAACGAAGCACTGGAGGAATAGTTAAGATAGAGTCTTTGCCCTGGAATAATTTTTAGGGTTGGGGTCTTGAAAAGAACTTTAACATAGTTTTCCATTTTGGTACGTTGGCTAAACTGATTTGTGTGGTTATGTGAACTTTTTCACCCAAAGCATTGATTCTTCTAAGAAGTAATTTTCTATTAAGAATACAGCCTTACTGGTATATTTTTCTTTTCTTTCTTTAATGATACACTCGCAGCAGGAATAGCTATATGTACCTTTCGTGTCATGCTTTTCCCAGTATATATTTTGAAGGCATTGTATCATTCATCCTTGAGACCAGAAGTATATCTATAACATTCAGTATCGAACAACACATTACCCGTGCAATTTATTCAACTTTTGTAACTATTTCTCAGGTAGTAGATTGAGTTCACATCATGTGCCCACTCTGATTGGATGATAGTAGGAAAGATATCATAATCCTCCTAAATAATCAGAGAGGAGAAAGATCTCTGGACTCCAATGAAATGTTTATCTAGCCCCATAGTTTCAACCATAATTCCGGGTGCAAGGTGACAGTAATTATAGAGCCTTCTCAATCTGGTGTTTTTCCCTTTGTGTCGTAAAGCAGGTTCTTGATAATAAATATTAGAGGCAGCCTTTTAACGCGGTCAGAATGCCCTGGCTTATATTATTCCATAATACCTCCACCCCATTTGTAGGGACTCACCTAGTGGGGTAATCAACTGATCACAGCCACGATCTCAGTGGAGAAAAAATCAATCAGGAAAAAGAGCAGGGCAGGGGAAGAGCTAAGAAGACCGACTGGTAAGGGCTGAGTGAGAGGGAAATGACCTGTAATCAATCAGTGGTCCGCAGAGCTGTCTGCATCACAGTCGCCTCTTAAAACTTTTACTCGCCCAGGGTCCACCCCAGCTACTGAATCAGAATCAAGTATGTGTGTTTTCAACCAGGCACTAAGGATGAGCCTAGTGCACAGTCAGGACTGAGATGCTCTCCGGGGGCATCTTTGATTGGGGCCCTCCCTGGCAACAGGGAGGGGCAGGTGGACAGATAATGGGGCCGGATGTTCCTTGTACCTGGCTACGGGAAGTGTTAGAGGGAGCAGGGTCGAAGGCTACAGAGCACAGCATATGGTTAGATATGAAGTAGTAAAGAAGAAAGTTTTAACATTAACCCTTGTGAAACCAAATACATTATCTCCCTTGGGAGTTCTGAAAACTTCCAGGAGACTTCACTTGATCACTGGATGAAATCTGAGAAGTATATAGGCACCACTTTGTTTGAGGGACACTATTTCTTAGTGGCTTTGCAACTACTGGATTTTTCTGTGGAAGCTTGAAATCCACCCCCCATTTTTTTTTTTTTTTTTTTTTTTTTTTTTTTTACAGATTCTGGCCTGATGATTTCACAAAAAGAAGTTAATCTTTTTTTTTTTTTTTTTGTAACCGAGGACATCTGTTAAAACTTTAGCTATCAGGATACCACTAGCAATTACGGAATGAGGACTGACATTATCTAGAAGCATCAGTGTAATGACAACTTTTTTGGAGAAGTAAAGAACTTTATCTCACCAAGTTCTTAAGGGGCAATTGAGATAATGTCTATGCAATAGCTTTGTAAAAGTCATTACAATCACTATTAAATAAAACACCTCATGTGCAAAAAAGACATTGTTCAGGAGGGTTATCTTGAAATAGAAAAAAAAATCTTGCTGATAAAAAGAAAAAAGGGATCAGAGAAAGGGGCAACAAAACCCCCCAGAAAACCTGTGGAAGGAACCCTCACCCCACTTCCTTGATGTTTCTCATTACCAAGTATCGATAATAGTCCAGAAATGTCTTGCTAAGTCAGTTGAGGGTGGCCACCCCAATCAAGAGAAGTGTGATGAAATGTCTTCTCGACTGGGGTCTACATGCTATCCAACCAATACTGGTAGGTGTTTGATACCTTTTTGATTTTGTTTTCACAGGCAGTGCCCTTTGGAACTTAGCCATAAAAATGAATCCAGTCGTTTCGCAGCCAGGATATGGTACAGGAGGTGTGATGAATAGTGACTGGCAAACTGGCATATTTGACTGCTGTGATGACCTGGGGATTTGTAAGTGCACCTAATTATTGCTCCTCCTCGACTCCCAGAATGCAGGTTCCTGACTTAATAAAACCCGTCTAACTTTTCCTGTCACTGAGCTCCTGCTCTACTGTCCAACTCGGAAGTCACAAGCTGCAAGCCCATGGGTGTATTTAGCCACCGGATGTGTTTTGTTTGTCCTGTACATGATGAACTCGCTTCATGTAGTAATTTAAAAAATACAAGGAAACATATGAAAATAAGATTTCACATAAAAATCTGGCTTTCCAATCTAGATTTCCAACTCCTCTCAAAAATTGGAAAATGTGGGAAGATGAGCCTTCATCACACATGACAGAGTTCAGCTGCTGCTTAGCATGAGCTAATCCCATTAAAAGAGATTCTCATTCTACAGTTTGCCGTATTTATTTATGCCCGCTATTGGCTATTTTGTGTTTTTCTCCCATCCATCACTCATTTTACCTGCATGATCTTGAGTTTGTGCTCCTTGTTGAGATCAATCGCCATCTGCCATTTTTCACCTCTTAGTATCACCATGCTCTTAACACATGCTCCAGCTTGTCTTCTACTTACCTCTCCCTTTTCGGACAATGCCATTCTGTGTTTTCCATCTTTCAATGCCATTCTTGCAACTCTTGTCACTGTTCCATTTCAGAAAGCACTGCAGCCTTCTACTTCTTTCCCACTACAAAACACACTTTGGTATGAGAAGTTTTTTTCTTATTTCAGAGTCTCCTGCCATATGGGTTGCAGACATTCTCTGTGGGGCTCATCTCGACATCATGTGTGAGAAACAGCCTCCTTTTTTTGTGTATGATGGAAGTGCCAGGTTCTTTGGAGATAGCTTTTTGCTTAAAAACAATCAATCAAAAAACCACTGACTCTCTTATCGTATCTAGGGTACAGCCATACTGCAACTCCACCCCAGCACTTTTCAAAATAGACTTTTACTCAAAGCATATTTGAGAACAGTTTCCTGTTTGTTGTTATTTTCTTGGGCCCTTTCTGTGCCTTGCAGAGACTCTTTAAAGTGAAACTGTGCTCAACTTTTTAAACAACTGATACCAATATCCCTTAATTTCTGCTTGCTTTCATCCTCATAACGATGATAGAGTCCTTTTGCCTGAATGACCTTCTAGAATCTATTTCCACTCTTTGTCCCTAATGATTCTTCACTCAGTGTTTTCTGACCCTCAACCCCCTCCCACGGTTTTTCGAGGGCTTCTCAGATACCCTGACGCCACAAACTTCCTCCCCAAGCATGACCCAGAGGTAACATGGGCAGGGAAGAGAGAGAATGTGAGCACGCTCAGATTGGCAAGGCAGGAACTTCTGCAATTAAATCGGACCTGGTACAGTGACTCACAAATTAGCCCCAATTCCTCCACGGAGGGCTCTAGCAGCAAGACATAAGGAGCCAGATGACAACATTGTTTTCTCTGAGGGCCCGTGAAAGCCATTTCCTGAGCCAGCATCTTTTTGAAAGAGGTGTGATTTCTTTGAAAGCATGATGCCTTTCACTAACTCTTCTGTGTGGCTTCCCCCTGCACTCAGGCCTCTGTGGGACTTTCTTTCCCTTGTGCCTTTCGTGTCAGATCGCCTCTGACATGAACGAATGCTGTCTGTGCGGAGCGAGTGTCGCTATGAGGACCTTGTATCGGACGCGATACGGCCTCCCGGTGAGTCCCCTGCGCGCACCGGGACACACAAGCCGGGACACCTGAGGACTCCCTTCGGGCTGACCACATCTGCGCGATTGCCCCCCTCACCTTCACGGCTTCACCCTAATCTTTTCTCTACTCCCATCCTAAATTTTTGAAGTGATTGACAGGAGCCGCGCTGCTGCCCATACCGTGGAACGTATTAGTAATAATATCTTATGTTGTTCCTGTAGAGGGGTCTCTGAAACAGTTGCTGGAAGTGAGTAGGTGAGGAATGGAGAGCCTTTAGCCTCTCCCCGCTTTGCTCAGCCGGACCCAGGACCCTGCAAATCTGCAGGCTGGACGATAGTTTGTTAGAAAGCCTTGGGGAGAAAATGGGTGTGTGGTAGATCCCTTCCGAGCTGGTACATCTGCCTCATAAGCCAGTGTTCATTCATTCAAAAGGGGTTATTGAGCATCTGGGCTCTGGCTAAGTCATAAATTGGTATTCATTCATTCAAAAGAGATTTGTCCTGAACATCGGACATGCCCAGTACTATTCCAGATCTAGGCACCTCAGTGAACAGAGCAAATCAAAATCCCTGTCTACATGTAGCTTACATCCTTTTTCTTCTTATTTTTTTAAGACCTTTATTTTAACATAGTTTCAAACTTAAGGAAAAGTTGCAGAAATAATAAATGGGGTGGGGGGAAGAGAAACGATGCAAGGAATTCCTGAATATCCTGCACCCACATTCCCCAAATACTAAAATCTTGCCATCTTTGTTTTATTTACTCTTTTTCCTCCACCTATTTGTCTATTCTTTTTTTCCTGAAACATTGATAGGAAATTACAAACTTGATGTCCTATTACCTCTATTACATCATGTATTTTTTTAAAAGATTTTATTTATTTATTTGAGAGAGAGAGAATGAGAGATAGAGAGCAGGAGAGGGAAGAGGGTCAGAGGGAGAAGCAGATTCCCTGCTGAGCAGGGAGCCCGACGCGGGACTCGATCCCGGGACTCCAGGATCATGACCTGAGCCGAAGGCAGGCGCTTAACCAACTGAGCCACCCAGGCGCCCACATCATGTATTTCTTAATAACAAGGACATTCATTTATATAACCATAATACAATGATCAAAATCAGGAATTTAACACTGATACAGTACTATTAGCTAATTTGTGGATCTTTTTTAAACTTCCAATAACATTCTGTGGATGAGAAGAAAATCAATCTGGGATCACACATTGTATTCAATTGTCCTTCCTCTTTAGTTTCCTACAATAAGGAATAGTTTCTCAGTCTTTCCTTGTCTTTCTTTTCCCCCCAAATACAGATCAGTTATTTTGTAGACTATCCTTTCAATTTGTTGTGTCAAATGTGTCCTCACAGTTAGACTTAGGTTTTACACTTTGGCAGAACCTCCATAGAACTGATGCAATATTTGCTGTGCTTCCTATCAAGAGGCACATAACATCAGTGTATCCCATTATGGTTGTTGTTTACTTTGATTACTTAGTTAGGGTAGAGTCCACCAGGATTCTCCACTGTAAGTTTGCCATTTTCCCCTTTATAATGAGTAAGGACCATGTAGAGAGATGTAAATATCCTATTGCTCATCAAACCTTCACCCATTGGGATTAACATCCATTAAAGCTTCTCACCTGAACTAGTTACTACTATGATGGTTGTCAACGGTAGAGCTTACACTCTAATAGGAGAAGATCGCTACACTGTAACTAAGTAAAAACCTTATAGGATGCTAATAAGTGGTACAGAAAAAAAAAACAAAGCAAAGAAGAGGGATAAAGAATGTTGAAGGGTTCTAATTTTATTTTATTTTTTTCAGCATCATAAAATATATTTTTATCTGAGCAAATTTTATCCCAGGAATGCAAAGATGGCTCAATATCAGAATATTCTACTTACAGATTCAAAAAGAAAAACCATATGATCATCTCAGTTGATGCAGAAAAAAAGTTCAACAAAATTCAATGCCCATCCACATTTTTAGAAAGGGAATTCTACTTTTAAATAGGGTTATCAGGAAAGGCTTGGTACAAAAGTGAAAGGATGAGAAGATGACCCCTCTGGGGAAGAGCCAGGCAGAAGAAAGAGTGTCACCGAAGGCTTTAAAGTAGAGTTTATCTGGAATGTTCCAGAAACTGCAAGGGGCCAGAGAGGCAGGAATAGAATGAGTGAGAGGGTGGGGGTAGGATGTCATAGAAAAAGGTGACATTAGAGCAAGATTTAGAAATTCTAGGGCCTCAAGAAACCATTATAAGGACTTCCGCTGTTACTCTGAGTGAGCAGGGAAGCCACTGAAAATGTTTTAAACAAAGAAGTGACATGATGGATTCTTTTCCTGGAAACATAGCCTCTGCCCCACTCACTGCTCCCATTGCAAGAGGAGCACGTTATTAATCTCCCTAAGCCTCGACCCCCTCACAGCTAAATGATCACAACAATACCTCCCCTTTAATGGGGTAGAAAGAATCATGTGAGGTAATGTGTGGAAAGGGCTTAGCACAGGACCTGGCAAGTAATAAGTGCTCAGTAAACAATCACTTTTATTTTTATTCTTTTCTCAGAGAATTACTCAGCCATTTCCTCAGAGCAGAGGTGTGTTCAGGGCCCTGGCCTCATTTCTCCTGTGTGCTTGCTCAGCTACCTGACTTGCTCAGCACTCAAGGCTGCTCTCATTCATGCTACTCCTAAGGCAGCATAACACACAGGGGTTCTTAACTTTGTGCCTTGACCTTGAACTTCCTGAATTGTATGCAGAGTGTCATGTATGGGTACTTATGTGTATGGTGTGATGGTAAGGTTCTCAAAGCAGCCCAAGACCCCAACATGGTGTATAGGAAGGGGCACTTAACTGGATCCTGGAGATAAGACTTTGGGAATAGCTCAGCATGTTCTCTGATAAATCATGTGGTGGCATCAGTTTTCTCATCTGTCATGAGGAAGTTATGCAAGATGATTTCTAGGTCTAGGATTCTAGATATAGTAGGTTTCCTCAACATACAATGCAGCAGTATATTTATAGACAGTGTATCTCTATTTCCTCCTTAGAACAGACCTAAAACTAATTCCCACGACTGATTTGTATCACTCAGGCTCTCTGTTTTCTTTCCCTTTCATATCTGTGCAAATTTTTATGAGACTGCTACAATGCAGCCTCTCTGATCTGCCCCTCCCTTCATGAATACAGCCAAGAGAGCATCTCTTTGGCCAGGGCACAACCTGTGCAGGAGAGAAGGAGGAAGAAAAGAGACAACCACTGATTGTACTACCATGAGCTGGGATATTATTCTGACATATATTTGCTCATTTACTACTCGCAAACTCTTATGGTGTGGAAATTGTTACCGCCCTTTATAAGTATGGATTGGCTCTTTGCCCCAAATGCTTACTCTGTTACATGACGATCAAAATCACTATAGCAATGGGAAAAATTTTTTTTCATTAAAAATAAATCACTCATAATCTCACCATTTAGAAGCTCCTAACTATACACCACACCCCCGCCCCACCCCACCCCACGAGCTCACAGTGTAAATTGGGAATTATAGTAAACTCAACATTTAAAAACATAAATGCTGTCAAATAATGGAGCTCAAAATTATTTCAATCTGTCAAGACATGCAGTAATAAAACCAGGTTATCAGACTATAACTCCCTGGTTCCCTCAGTGACTCATGCAGCAGAATAGGAATCCCTTCAAGGGCATGTCTTCCAGAAGGTCATTGAGGACCCAATTGGACCTTCCATTGAGAGGGCCCTCAAATCCTTGCAAAGTACCCTATTCCATGGCTTTCCAAACAATAGTCATTTTTTTCTTTCTTCTTTCCACCATAATTTATGTATCTCCCCTTTGCTCCAAACTTCTTCCATTGCAGAACTTGAAAGATGTCAATGAAAATGGCTATAGAGGGATACAGTGTGGGGCCTCATCTGGCTCTGCTCACAAACTACAGAAAAATTGGTGCATTTCACAACAGGCTTTAAAGGGAAGCATCTCAGAAGAGATGTTAGAGGATGAGGCCTTTAGTCATAACCTGAGGATCAGTTAAAATCATGTCATATATGGTTAAGGGCACTGGCTTGAGAAAAGAAAGACCAAGTGCCACTACCAATTTGTTATGTGTTCTGAACAAATCATTTACCTTCATTTGGGTCATCAGAAAAATGGGGATAATGAGAATTCTCACGATAACCAGGGACATAAAATATACCTTTTAAAGAGTTTTGAAAAGCTATGTAAATGCAAGGACTTGTGTGACTATATTTATGGGCTCCATGTGGATCCACTGTTTGTTTTTTAACAGGGATCTATTTGCGGTGATTTCCTATGGCTGAGTTGTTTCCCTCTATGCAGCCTTTGTCAACTCAAGCGAGATATTGAAAAAAGAAAAGCAATGAATGCTTTCTAAAAGGTGCTTGGTAAGTTGGTGGGAATTCTTTGATTTAAGAGTATCAAAACAAATGCTCAATAACATCCTTTATTTCCTTGGTCCTCTCTCACAAATACATGAAACATCCCTTACAAAATGGAGGATAAATGATTTTTAATTGCCAGCCTACACCAACAGTTGGTAGTCAGCTTCCATGGGTTGAGAGGGCTAAACCTGGAAGGATAGGAAAGAATTCTGAGGTTTGTTAGGCTGTCTGCCATGTGATGTACCAATGAGCATGCCCCATATCAACCATGTGTATCTTAACTAGATCATGATTGGAAGTAGTCAAGATAGGTGTGTGACCAGACATTCATTTCCCTAAGTCTAGTTCCTAGGTATGCTGCTACCAACACTAATCAGTTGAGGTGTTAGATACTAAGTGTGACTGTATAATGTGCCTAGTCCGTGTTCTTGACAACACCAGAATGTTAGTATAATAATCCTTCCTCCAAAGTGATGGGAAGCTATTTTAGTCTCCATAAATTCAGTGTGAACATTTCACCCAGTTATCCAAAATTCCTAAAGCCCTTACTATGAAGAGGAGTTACTGACTTTTTGGTGGCTGTGTTGTCGAAGTTGGGTAGCCTCTCATTTACCTATTTCCTAGTTCCCCTAGTCACATTTTTAATCTGAGTATCTGTTTCTCTCAGACATGCAGTCTGTTTACTTGTCCTGTCTTTCCATCTCTTATTTCTAGTCCCCGTGGAATTTGCAATCAAAGTTTAGTTTTCACCTGGAAATGACAATTATCTATAAAATCCTTTCTCCCAAGAGGTCTCTGGGAGTGTTTGATCAGGATGGCACATTCCTGTGTAGAATAAGTTGTCACTGGTGCGATCTCTTTCTTAGTTATTTTGCCACATGCCCCACAAAATGGTGTCTTCTTCACGAACATTTTAGTTCATTTCATATTGCATTTTTGTATCCTAACATTTGTCTTCTGATTGTTTCAATGGCTTCCTGGAATGACTAAAGTGCTTTACTCAGTTTCAGGCAGAGTCAAGATGGGGAGTTTTCTTATCATTCTTTTTCCTCCTTATATTCTACCTCCTGAGAATTGGCTGTTGTCTCTCTTTGCAAGCGGTGACATTTGTTAAAAGTCCTATATTAACAACTTGACTCAGAATTTGATGCCAAAGTAGCCCTAAGGCAAGGAGGATGTGACAGTTTACTGGTACAGTTAATGAAAATGATTGTTTGGTGTTCTCTGCCTTTTGGAGACTCCTACCTTGCATGGTTGATGACCCATTGACATTTGATAACAGAAGTTAACTCTGGCAGTCTACAGAGCATTCTACTGGTTCCCTCAATCACCTAACAACAATGCTTGACACCTAGTAGTCACTTAATAAATATTGTGGAAGAATAAATCAATGCAATTTTCAAGCAAGGAAGCATAATGAGACCCTAACCTAGGAGACTCATCTGAATCTTAACTATTGATTGTGACTCTTTCTAATAGATTGTACTGAATCAGGGGCCATGATTTGATGTAGATCTTAAATATGTAGCAATTTGGCAGTAAGAGATGGGTGGAATGGAAGTTTTGATATTTGGAACAAGATAATGTAAAGAAAGATGAAACTGATAAATCCTAATTTGTTCATTCATTTATTCTCTCCTTTTTTTTTTTTTTCTGATTTCTACAGGTCACATTCACAATGTGGTGAAAGAAATCCTAGAATCACATACTGCATCTGTTGAGTACTATCTCACCCCAAATCTTAGAAACTAATTCAACTAATCATATGGTTTCCAGTGGCTTCAAGACATTTTAAGTTTCTAGTTTATTTCAAAAGAAATACATTTCCAGTGCTGTTCTCTAACATGACTGCTATTAAAAAATTAATGTCCTCAACATTTCTTGTGTCTTTATTTTTTTATTTAAATTCAATTAGCCAACATATAGTACATCATTAGTTTCAGAGGTAGTGTTCAGTGATTCATCAGTGTCTTTAAATACAGCTTTATGAAAAGTTACAATATAATTTTTAAAAAAATGAACCCAAATTTGTCAAAATGTTAAAGCTGAATGATGGGTACATGGAGAGTCTTTTTTTTTAATTTTGAAAATTTTTTTTTTTTTTGGAAGTATAGTTGGCACATAAAGATTCCTTATTCCACTTTTCTATCTTTATATATGTTTGGAAATGTCCAGAATAAAAAGTGTTTTTTTTTGTTTTTTTTGTTTTTTTTAACATTTATAGGCAACTCTTTAATGAGTCTTATTTGGGGACAGAAAGGGGAGGTCGGCCAGCCCTCTTCATGTGGTTTTAGGCAGTTAAGTCCTTCAAAGGACGAGGAGTGAAATCAAGTCATTTTTCCTCCTGAATTTTTCCTTCTTATTTTTCTTTGTTGTAAGGTTATATATAAATGTACAAGGATAGGGACATTATAAAACAGAAGGGATATCCTGTGAGGGAGGAAATCAGACAATAAATCCAAAAACACTACAGAAATTACAAATCCGAACTTGGGGGAGGGTGGGAGGCAACACGCTTTTTCACATAGCTCTTCCTTACACACCATGCAACTGTCCTCCAAAGCGGGAATGGAACAGACCAGACACTCAGCTGCAGGACGGAGCTGGGGTCTGGGCTTTAGAGCTGTTCATGTCTTTGGGACTGGGCTGGGCATCAAGCGCCTTTTCCGGAATAGGCCAGAGAAGATAAGTCCAGTTTGGTTTTTAAGGCTTTAGTCAGCTCCGTGGCCAGCAGCTCGTGGAGGGACATGCCGTCATGCGTGTACACCCAGTTCTTCCCTGTCCAGTCATAGCGCTTGGGCCCGCTGGAGGGTGAAGATAACCAGATCTGCTTGTTTGGGGTCTGCTTGTTGATCACGTAGGTTCCTAGATCTCCACCCAGTTTAACTGTTAAAACACCACTCCCGAACGAGACATCATAGTCTTCGAATGTGTAAGGTTTGTCTGCAAGGTCTTCGAAAAACTCTGCTAAGGAGTCCAGTGTCTTCTCCGCCAGTCTTTCATAGGTCGTCTCATCCAGAAAGCCAGGGTCGCCCAAAGTTCCCACTGTCCTCATATTCATCAAACAGACGCTCTGCTTTTTGACATTCACGATCTGATCAAGGCGGTGGAGGCTCAGACTGGCGTGGCCGGGTACGCGGGTCGCTCCGGTCCCGACGCGGAGGCCCCGGCGGCTGTAGAGCGGGGCGTTCCTCGTCTGGCCCTGGGCTCCGGCGCCTGCCGGGGCTGAGCCCGGGGGCACCGAGCGGGGCAGGAGGCCGGCAGCCGCGCGGCGCCCAAGCGTCCACATGCCGCTCCCAGTGTGCGGCCGCTCCGCCCTCCCGCTCCGGGGACGCCGCGGCGACCCAGAATAAAAAGTGTTTTAAATGTTGTCAAGCCTTTTCTAATTTTAGACTTTCCCACCACTGGTAGGCAAGGTATCACCCTGTGTAATCCCTCACCCCAAGAGAGGGTGATACTTTATACAGTGACTAGCACAACATAATAAAAAAAAAAAAGAAAAAAGAAAGGGTGATATTTTGATCCACCTTGGGCCTCCCTTTGGGAGTCAGGATGGCATTTGGCACTTCTTACAACCCCATAAAGTAAATCCACTCCAGTAGTATTTGCTGAGCAATGCAGAGTTTGCCATAGATTATATGGACCAAAGATAGTATTTCTGTCATAAGCCACACAATTTCTAACTGAAATTGCCATTAGTCATTTCTATCCTCTGTAAAGTCATCTGCAGCAAGCCAGCCACAGGAACTCCACATACCTTTCTTTCTTTTTTTATTTCCCCCCAAGGTTAATGTGGCATTTTTAAAAATTGAGGTATAATTGGGACATAGGTGTACAATATTATGGTATGTGATACATGTACATATTGCAAAATGATCACCACAATAAGTTTAACTAACATCTATCCCTGAACATAGTTACAATTTTTTCTTGTGTTGAGAACTTTTAAGATTACTCTCTTCACAACTTTCCAATATGCAATACTTTACAATATATAATACCATGCTCTACATTACAACCCCATGACATATTTATTTTATAACTGGAAGTTTGTACCTTTGACTCCCTTTACCCATTTCACCTTCCACCATGCCCATCTGGCAGCCACCAATCTGTCTATGAATTCAGGTAGTTTATTTATCTTAGATTTCACATATAAGCAACACCATGTGGTGTTTGTCTTTCACTGTCTGACTTACTTCACTTAGCTTAATGCCTTCAAGTTCTATCCATTGCTGTCCCAAATAACAGAATTGCCTTCTTTTTTAATGGCTGGGAAATATTCCATTGTATGTATGTATGTATATATATATATATATATATATACTCACATCTTCCTTACCCATTCATCCTTCGATGGACTCTTAGATTGTTTCCATAGTGTGAAGCACTATCTCATTGTAGTTTTGATGTGCCTTTCCCTAATGATCAGTGATGTTGAGCATCTTTTCCTGGGTTTATTGGCCTTTTATATATCTTCTTTGGAGAAATTCTTCAAGTTCTTTGCCCATTTTTTTTTTTTTTGTCTATACAAAAATCTTTATTTTAACATTTAAAAGAAAGAATCACATGTTCATCCTGACCGCTTTCCCAGGCTTGGCCACCCAATAAGTTACACACACACAAAGGTATTTGGAAGGTTATTGCACGCCTCTGTCACTGATGAGTCACAGTGATGTGGCCACTCTCCCCGCAGTCAGACCCCGAGCCTGTCCTCCCTCCACCAGGAGGCCTCACTCGTACCAGGCTGTGGGGAGGCTCCAGGTGGACCTCGGCTCTGGATCGTGAAGCTAGTGACATAGCCACACTTCCTGTGGCTACCTTCACTCCAGAGCACAGTGTTCACTGAAGGGGACTCTTGGGTGGGGAGGCTGAGGCAGCGCCCTCGGGCACGGGCAGGCCTGTTCCTGACACCATACAGCAGCCCTGCTTCTCAGATTCCTCCCCCTGCACCATTCTTAAGAGTGTTTGCTAGTTGATTCTTTGCTTTTTTGGCTACTTGATGGTTTTGATGAATTTGCTGTGATCCAGGGGTGCTCAAGTACTTCTTTGAGAGTTGGCCTTTGGCTGGGATTATGTTTCAACAGTCTTGAAATGAGGTCCCTGGCTCCCTCTGGCACGAAGTCAGGGAATGTGAACTCAACCCGCGATATTCTTTTGTAGGTCTCTTGGTAGGCGCTTGCCTCAAAAGGAGGCTTTCCAACTAGAAATTCATAGCAAAGAACCCCAAGGCTCCAGAGATCCACCTTCTCATCATGCATTCGGCCTTCAATCATCTCTGGGGGCAAGTAATCCAGGGTGCCACAGAGGGTGGTTCTCCTGGAGGATGGAGCATGTACTGACCACCCAAAATCTGCAATCTTAAGCTCTCCAGCCGATCCAAGGAGTAGGTTCTCTGGCTTAATGTCTCTATGAATGACTCTCTTTGAGTGACAGTAGGACAGGGCATCTGCCAACTCTGTGATATAAGTAGCAGTTCTCTGCTCATCAAACTTTGACAGTTTCTGAAGTTCTCTGTAGACAGCTCCGAGAGGTGCATACTCTAGAATTAGGTAAACTCTGGTGGCATCATGGAAATAACCATACAGTCTGAGAATATTTGGATGCCTAAGGTGGGACTGTATTTCTACTTCTCTTCTCAGCTGATGCTCAACTCCTGCTTTCTCCAGTTGAGCTTTAAATAATACTTTAAGAGCCAGGATAAACTTGCTTTGCTTTTCTCTTGCCAAGTAAACATTACCAAACTTTCCTTTACCCAGTGGACGACCAATTTCAAAATCTTCCAAAGCCCATTGCCTTTTTTTTGATTCTTCATTTTTCTGTTTTGTTGCCAGTTCCTTTTCAGAATTATTTCCAGGGGCTGATGATGACGGCTGCTCATTCTTTTGGGTATTATTCAGTGACCTAGAGACAGGACGGGGAACACTGGTTGCCTGCAATTGCTTCTGCTTCAGATTCTGAACTGGTTTATGGCTGGAGATGAGCTTTTGTGCTTGTGGAGGAATTCGCTGGGAGGAATTTGAAGGACACAAGACCCGCTGGGCCTGGCCACTATTCGTAGATAACGGATTCTGAGAAGGAATTTGCTGAGTCACCGGAACACGTTTTGGGCCATCACCGAGTGCAACTGTAGTCTTAAGAGGCCCTGCAATGCAGTTTTCTTTAGATCGGTCCATGATGCCCGTCGACTCCCGCCTCTGACCCAAAGCGGACAGTCCTCCCGAGAGCTCAACCGTTAAGATTCCTCTTTGCCCATTTTTGAATCGTGTTGTTTATTCTTTTAATGTTGAGTTTGAATTGTTCTCTGTATATTCTGGATATTAATCTCTTATCAGATCTGATTTGCAAATATGTCCTCCTATTCTGTAGGCTGCCTTTTTCTGCCAGTGTAATCTTTGTCTGGGTGGGAAGACAGATTCCAGTGTTTCCTACTCTGGGCTCCAAGGGCTCACCTGAGTTTAGTCACAAACACTGTGAATACGGAAAGGTACTATGGTCCCTAATTCAGTCCTTATAACACAACACCACAAAAACACCACTGAGCATTGGCCTTAATCATTTGCCAAGAGGGGAGAGAAGACAATAATAACACAGCCACATATGTAGCCAGAGATCTGTTTATTTGGAATAAAAACGAGTAACAAGGGATATCTTCAGGAGCAATGAAGCCTGGTGGCATGGTGGACTTTGCCTGCAAAGTAATCCCTTGGGTTGTTTGTTGGTTTCAAGAATTTTTGGCTGGTGATAGAGATGAAAATTAAATTGCACAAGATTTCAGAGTGAGGGCTGAATATTTGCATCTGGGGTGAATCCAGACTTCTCCTTTTGTCACAAAGCCACAATCCTTAGAGAGGGCCTGGCAGAAGAATCACACACCCATGAGCGGGGGACATGGGCAGGTGGGTGACCATGTGATTTCAGCAGAAACAGCAAGTGGTGGGGCACCTGCTCTGAAAGCCACACAACACAGAGTATAAGCTTAAGGATAAGCAAGGGCACTTAAGAGTAGTTGATTCAATGCTACCTCTTGTCTTCAGAAATAACCTCAACACAGAACTGTTTAATGGAGAAAAATAAAAGCAGTCCCCCAGCAATCCTACCCTCTCTCAGAGATTTTTTTCCCATCTGCTCTTCTCCTCCAACTCAGAGACCTCCAAAATATGGCTTTCTCTCTCCCTTTGCCTCATGCCATCTTATGAAAAATACCTCCCCGCTGTACTCCTTCCCCTGCCCACCATGTCTCCCAAACCACCAACAAGGAACCAACTTCTAGATTATTAACCAGTATATTTAACGTCCTAATCTGATCTATTTGCCTTTGGACAACTTCATCAAAGTCCAGATGTTCCCAAAGATAGTGGTGGCAGGGGGTGGATAGCAAAGGGGGACCCTGGCAGGAAGACCGGTCTTATATTAGTATACCCAAAAATGTTCACCTCGTTGTTCAACTTTTTGTTTTATTGATTAAAATAAAATAAAAAGATTATTTACCTGAGTCCCTGAAGCTGATGAATCTCTAGTTTTAAATTTGAGAACAGAAGCCAGTGTGCTTTCCCCTAAATGAGTGTCCCTTGATGCTCCCCTAGTCGCTACCTCAGCACTGTCCCAGTCCCACTCTCAGGACACAGTGCATACCAAGTCTCTTCAGTCTGGCCTACACCAACTCAGGAAAGGCTGGTGAAGGGAAATACTTCCTGTTTTGTGTGTTCAGGTTCAGATATGACTATTATTTACATTTAAAACCAAACTGGTTTCCCAGAGTCAAGAGTTTCATATGGTTTGTCTTCTCTGATTTCCTCCCATTCAGTTTCCCCCCACCCCTGTTGCCCTCTGCACTATTTCTTATATTCCACATATGAGTGAAACCCTATGATAATTGTGTTTCTCTGATTATCTTGACTCCAGGAAACAAACTGAGGGTTGCGGAAAGGGAGGTCGGTGGGGGATGGGGTAACTGGATGGTGAGCATTAAAGAGAGCACATAATATGATGAGCACTGGGTGATAAACTAAACTAATGAATCATTGAACATTATATCAAAAATTAATGATTTACTATACCTTGGCTAATTGAATTAAAAAAAAAAACCTCAGGTGCTTCTGAGCACTCTAGCCCTGCATGTTAGATATGCTTTTGAAACACCTGATGATTAGTTCAAATCAAGGAACTACCTTTTCTTTCTAAAACTGAAAACAAAATTGTTTCTCCTAGAACAAAAGAAGAATCCTCCCTACAAATTTGCAATTTTCACTGAGTGCAAAAATACAAATTTCTAGCAGTTAAAGGATAGCTATTCTTTAAATGCTTCTAGCCTTCAAGAGTACGTAGGTCAAAACTCTGAGAGACACAATCAAGAAAACTATACAGTAACGAATTAGTTTGGGGGTGGGGGGGAGTTTTCCCTTCTTGGTTGGCCTAATAATTAAATTGACATAGATTAACAGAAGAAAAACAAATTTAATTTTATATATACAGGAGTTCTTGAAAATGTGAGACTCAAAGAAGTGACCAAAAACAGACAGACTTTATACTTTTTAGACAAAATAATAATAATAATACATTTGTGAAGAATCAATAAGACTGATTTACACCCCTAGCCTTCCTATGAAAAAAGCCTATCTACTTGAGCTGGAGCCTTGGCAGAGGGGCAGGCTTCAGGTTTACCACATGTTGAGAGGCTACAGAAGTGCTCTCAGGGAATGCAGGCTGGGGGGAATGCCATTTTTGAGCTCTCATTTGGCTTTACTATAGCTTCTCCCAGAAAGGAGCTTACTTGTCTAGAGCCCCAAATTTTGCAGTTGTCACTAAGGGGACACTTCTAGATCATTTGGACTGGAGACTAGCATGGTCTACAATTATAGTCTCACAGCTATGTATATTTGCAAACCTTAAGGGTCTAGCTTCCAACTAGCCTGAAACTAGGTGCTGACTGAGATCCCTTCCTCTGAAACACTCACAGGTCTCAGCACATTCTCAACAACTGGAATTTACCAATAATAAATCAGACTGCTTAGGCAATCACAAAAGATTAAGAGACATCAAAGAGCTAGGGCAAGGTTAAACTGCTTTATCTCCTACATAAGGCCACTCCTGCAAGACTAGAAGAGAGAGCTCTTTTGCCTAATACACAGAAGCAACATGAGAGTCAAGCAAAATGAAGAAGCAGAGAAATATGTTCCAAATAAAATAAAATCCCAGAAAAAAAACTTAATGAAAGAGAAATAAGTAATTTACCTGATAAAGCATTCAAAGTCATGGTCATAACCAAGCTCACCAAACACAGGAGAAGAATGGATGAACACAGCAAGAACTTGAACAAAGAGATTGAAAATATAATAAAGTACCAAGTAGAAGTCACAGAACTGAAGAATACCGTGGCCAAACTGAAAAATACAGTACAGGGGAGGTTCAACAGCAGACTAAATGAAGCAGAAGATAGAATCAGTAAGCTAGAAGACAGGGTAATGGAACTCACCCATTAGAGCAACAACAACAACAAGGAATTTTTAAAAGTGAAGATAGTTTAAGGGACCTATAGGACAACATCAAGCAGAATCACATTTTCATTATAGAGGTTTCAGAAGGAGAAGAGAGAAAAGAAGAGGCATGAAATGTATTTGAAGAAATAATGGCTGAAAACTTGCCCAGCCTAAGAAAGGAAACAGACATCCAGATCCAGGCAACCCACAAAATTCAAACAAGGTGAACCCAAAGAGACCCACACCAAGACACATTATAGTTAAAATGTTGAAAGTTAAGGATAAAGAGAGAATTTTAAAAGCCGCAAGGGGGAAAAAAAACCTTGTTACATACAAGGGAGGCCCCATAATGTTATCAGCAAATTTCTCAACAGAAACTTTGCAGGCCAGAAGAAAATAGATGATACATTCAAAGTGCTGAAGTGAAAAATTTCCAGTCAAGAATATTCTACCCAGCAAGGTTATCGTTCAGAATTGAAGGAGAGATAAAGAGCTTTCAAGACAAATGAAAGCTAAAGAGTTCCCCCAGGGATGCCTGGGTGGCTCAGTCAGTTAAGTGTCTGCTTTCAGCTCAGGTCATGATCCCAAGGTTCTGGGATCGAGTCCCACATCAGGCTCCTTGCTCAACAGGGAGCCTGCTTCTCCCTCTGCCTGCTGCTCCCCCCTACTTGTGCACGGTCTCTCTCTCTCTGACAAATAAATAAATTAATTAAACCTTTAAAAAAATAAAAATAAAGGAGTTCCCCAACACTAAACTAGTCTTACAAGAAATATTAAAGGGACTTCTTCAACCTGAAAAGAAAGGGTAGCGATTGGTAACCAGAAAAAAATATGAAAGTAAAAATCTTACTAGTAGAGGTAAATATATAGTAAAAGAAACAGATTAATCACTTTATAAAGGTTAAAAGAAAAAAGTAGTAAAAATAACTATAACTATAATAGTTAATTAATAGATACACCAAATAGGGGCACCTGGGTGGCTCAGTTAGTTAAGCATCTGATTTTTGATTTTGGCTCAGGTCATGATCTCAGGGTCATGAGATTGAGACCCATGTTGGGCTCCATGCTGAACATGGAGCCTGCTTAAGATTCTCTCTCTCTCCCTCTGCCCCTTGCCCCCCTCAAACACACGAGCTCTCCCTCTCTCTCTCTCAAAAAAAAAGAGATACACATAATAAAAAGATGTAAAATATGGCATCAAAAACATAAAATATAAGGGATAAATAAAAATGTAGAATTTTAGAATGTGTTTAAACTTAATTTGCTATCAATTTAAAATAGAATGTTATAGGGACACCTGGGTGGCTCAGTCGGTTAAGTGTCTGCCTTCAGCTCCGGTCATGATCCCAGGGTCCTGGGATCAAGTCCCGAATCAGATGTCTTGCTCAGTGGGAGCCTGCTTCTCCCTCTGCCTGCTGCTTCTCCCTGCTTGTGTGCTCTCTCTTCTCTCTCTCTCAGACAAATAAATAAATAAAATATTTTTTAAAAATAGACTGTTATATATGAGCCTCATGGTAACCACAAAGCAAAAACTCATAGTAGGTACACAAAAGATAAAGAGAAAGAAATTTAAGCAAAACATTATAGAAAGTCATCAAACCACAAAGGAAGAAAAAAAAGAAAAAAGGAAGAGAGAGGAACTACAAAACAGAGAAAATACAATTAACAAAATGATAAGTACATACCTATCAATAATCAAATGTAAAAAAAAATTAAATGCAAGTGGACTAAGCTCTCTAATCAAGACATAAAATGACTGAATGGATTAAAAAAAAAGACTCATTTATATGCTGCCTACAAGAGACTCATTTCAGCTGTAAGGGTGCACACAGACTGAAAGTGAAGGGATAGAAAAAGATTTCTCATACAAATAGAAATCAAAAGAAAGCTTGAGGTAGCTACCCTGATATCAGACAAAATAGACTTTAAAACAAAGACTTTAGTAAAAGATAAAGATTGGCATTACATAATGATAAGGGGATCAATCCAGCAAGAAGATAGAACATTTGTAAATATTTACGCACCCAAAATGGAAGCACCTAAATACATAAAGCAAATACTAACAGACCCAAAGGGAGAAGTTGACAGCATTACAATAATAGTATGGGACTTTAATATCCCAGTTACATCAATAGATAGGTCATCCAGACAGGAAATTAATAAGGAAACCTTGATCTTAAATAGCACATTAGAGCAGAGGGACTGAATAGATGTATACAGAGCATTCCATTCAAAAGCAGAAGGATACACATTCTCCCCAAGTGCACATGGAACGTTCTCAGGATAGATTACATGTTAGACCACAAAACAAGTCTTGATAAATTTAAGAAGATTGAAATCATATCAAATATTGGGACACCTGGGTGGCTCAGTCGGTTAAGCGTCTGCCTTGGACTCAGGTCATGATCCCAGGGTCCTGGGATCGAGTCCTGCATCAAGCTCCCTGCTCCACAGGAAGCCTGCTTCCCCCTCTGCCTCTCTCTCTGTCTCTCATGAATAAATAAATAAAATCTTTAAAAAAAAAAGTCGTATCAAACATCTTTTCCAACCACAATGGTATGAAACTAGAAATCAGTTATAAGAAGAAAAGTGAAAAAGTCACAATTATGTAGAGATTAAGCAACATGCTACTGAGCAGTCACTGGGTTAATGAAGAAATAAAGAAAAAAATAAAAAAATACTTTGAGACAAATGAAAATGGAAATAAAATATATCAAAATGTATGGGATGCAGCAAAAGCAGTTCTAAGAGGCAAGTACAAAGCAATACAGCCTCCCTCAAGAAAAAAAAAAAATCACAATCTAACTTTACACCCAAAGAAAGTAGAAAAGGAAGAACAAACAAAGCCCAAAATTAGTATCATCGAGGGAATAATAAATATCAGAGCAGAAATAATTGAAATAGAAACAAAAAGTAGAAAAGATCAATGAAACTAACAACTGGTTCTTTGAAAAGATTAACAAAATTGACAAATTTTAGCTAGACTTACTAAGAAAAAAAGAGAGTGTTCAAATATAAAAAACAGACAAGAAAGAGAAATTACAACAGAAAAAAAATGCAAAACCTTATGAGACTAGTATGAACAATTATTTGCCAACAAATTGGACAACCTAGAAGAAATGGGTAAATTCCTAGAAATATATGATCCTCCAAGATTGACTCATGAAAAAATAGAAAAATTTATAGACCAATTACTAGTAAGGAGATTGAATCAGTAATCAAAAACCTCCCAACGAACCAAAGTTCAGGACCAAGCAGCTTCACCAATGAATTCCACCAAACATTCAAAGAAGATTTAATACCTATCCTTCTCAAATTATTCCAAAAAATTAAAGGGGAAAGACTGCTTCAAAACGTATTTTATGAGACCAGCACTACCCTGACACCAAAACCAAACAAGGACACCACAAAAAAGAAAATTATAAGCCAATATTCCTGATGAACATAGATGCAAAAGTCCTCAACAAAATATTAATGGATTCAACAATCCATTAAAAGGATCATACACCATGATCAAGTAGAATTTATTCCAGGGATGCAAAAATGGTTCAACATCTACAAATCAAACAATATGATATACCACCTTAGCAAAATGAAAGCTAAAAATCATCTGATCATCTCAATAGAAGCAGAAAAATCTTTCAATATCCATTTATGACAAAAACTCTCAACAAAGTGGCTATAGATGGAACATATCTCAACATAATAAAGACCATTTAAGACATGTTCACAACAAATATCATACTCAATGGTGAAAAGCTGAAAGCTTTTTCCTTAAGATCAGGTCCAAGACCCAGGGTGCATGGGTGGCTCAGTCGGTTAAGCATTGGACTCTTGGTTTCGGCTTAAGTCATGATCTTGGAGTTATGGGATTGAGCCCTGCTATAGGCTCTGTACTCAGTGTGGCGTCTGCTTGAGATTCTCTCCCTTTCCCCTCTCCCCACTCTCTCTCTCAAAAAAAAAAAATCAGGTACAAGACAAGAATGCCCACTCTCACCACTTTTATTCAACAGAGTATTGGAAGTCTTAACCAAAGCAATTAGGCAGAAAAAAGTAATAAAAGGCATCCAAAATGGAAAGGAAGAAGTAGAACTGTCATTTATTGAGAATGACATGATTTTATATAGAGAAAACCCTAAAGACACCACCAGAAAACTGTTAAACTAATAAACAAATTCAGTAAAGTTGCAGAATATAAAATCAATATACAAAAATCTATTGTGTTTTGGAACACCTGGGTGACTCAGTTGGTTAAGCATTTGCCTTCAGCTCAGGTTGCGATCCCAGGTTCCTGGGATCAAGTCCCACATTGGACTCCTTGCTCAGTGGGGAGCCTGCTTCTACCTCTGCCTGCCACTCCCCCTGCTTATGCTCTCTCTCTCTCAAATAAATATATAAAATCTTTAAAAAAAAGTCTATTGTGGTTTTTTTTTTTTTAATATGCAAGGTGTTTATTGTAATTACTCCTACGTGAAGGTCCTTATTTTTGGACAACAGCAAGGCATCTTATTATCCACTCTTTCCATTCCTTAAAGGCTTCCACAGGTTTTGGTAAATTCACATTGTCTTCCCGACTGTGTCCCGTGCTGACTCCAGGGATGTCAGCAGACTCATCATCAATCCACTTCACCAGTGCTTGGTATCTCTCTATTATGTTGAAGCCAACAGCGCACCGCAGCTTGCGTAAACAGATAGGGCAAAGGTTGAGGGGGCGCCAGTCAGCCTCTTCCAAGTGGTTGGAGCCCTGCATGAGGCATGCAAGCCACTGGCAGTGTCGAAGTCCAAATATGTGTCCGATCTCATGGGTTAAAGTCTTACAGGAACGAAGCAGCAAAACACTGGTCACTTCAGGAATATAATAGTTATCAAAAACGGAATAGTCGCTTGAAGATACTTTCTGCAGCTTGTTCACTTTGCCTTCATAGCGTGAACTGTAAAAATCACTACCATATCTGGCAAAGCTGAATATCCCCACACCATCTGTCAAAGAGGCCTGTCCAAAGACAAAATTCCAGGAGTCTCGTGGGTAAAGATCAATCATTGTTATTCCCACAATACAGAAGGCATCTCTAGGTTTCTTCTTTTTTAGGAACCTCAGGATGTGCCCTGCATGAATTTGTAGGTTTTGTGTGTTATCATTGATTCTAAAGGAACACCTCGTTACAGAGACGGGAACCGGTTCTAGGAGTTTCACCGTCAAGCCATAGAAAAATGCTTCACAGTAGCCCTTGAGCCACTTAATATATTCTTCACTGATAATTCTGGTGTTTCCTAGAGATCCAATGCATTGTATATAAATACTGTGCTTCTCTGGAGACGGTGCCTTTCTAGAAGGATCACTGAAAAACTGTTCGAAGTCCTGGGGAGGCTCGGGATGGGAGATGATCCAGTCTGATTCCGAATGCAAGGTAATGGGTCCAAACAGATCACTGTCTGGCTTGAAGGCTTTGTTCAGCAAACGCCGTTCGCCAGCATCTAACTGCTCATACTGTGACACAAGCGTTGGGTTCTTTGAGATGAGAGCTGTTTTTAGAGTCTGTTCAGAGTGCTGTACTGTTTGCATAATGACAGGTCTCTTCCATTCACATCATGTTCCTCTGTAGGGATGTCATTCTTTCTTCTAAATGCGTCAAATAGCTGTTCCGCCACAAGGCTTCTTTAGGGAGGTAGGCTCCCATCGAAGTTTTTGCCTTACAAGGACCGGCATTCCTGGGCCTGGGCCTGGGCCTGGTCGGGAAAGTGCTGTGCGGGGCGCCTTCACCCTTGGGCTGGGGCCCGTGCAACCGCGACCCGGTCCCTGGCTGGGGTGGAGTGGGGGAATCCCCCGCGGAGTCTCGCTTCGTCTTTCCGCCCGGAGGAAGCCTCCTCAAAGGGCCTTGCTCCCTGGAGACCAGTCTATTGTGTTTTTATGCACTAATGATGAACTATCAGAAAGAGAAATTGCAAAAGTTATCCTCTTTATATTGCACCAAAAAAATAATAAAATATCCACGAATAAATTTAACCAAGAGGGTGAAAGACCTATACACTAAAAACTATGAGACATTAATGAAAGACACTGAGGAAGACACAAATAAATGGGAAAATATTCTGTCCTCATGGATTGGAAGAATTAATATTGTTAAAATGTCCATATTACTTAAAGCAATCTATGGATTCAATGCAATCCCTGTCAAAATTCTAATGGCACTTTTCACAGAAATAGAAGAAATAATTCTAAAATTTGTATGGAGCTACAAAAGATCCTGAAAAGCCAAAGCAATCCTGAGAAAGTACAGAGCTGAAGGCAGTGCACTCTCTGATTTCAAACTACTACAAAACTATCAAAATAATATGGTATCAGCATAAAAACAGACACATAGATGAATGGAACAAAATAGAGAGCCCAGAAATAAGCCCATGCATATATGGTCAATTAATTTACAAAAAAGGAAACAAGAATATACAATGGGCAAAAGACAAGCTCTTCAATAAATGGTGCTGGGAAAACTGGAAAGCCACGTGCAAAAGAATGAACCTGGACCACTGTCTTACATCATACACAAAAATTACTCAAAATGGATTAAAGACTTGAATGTAAAGACCAGAAACCATAAACTTCCTAGAAGAAAATATAGGTGGTAAATTCCTTCATATTGGCCTTAGTAATATCTTTTTGGATCTGACTCCAGAAGCAATGGCAACAAAAGCAAAAATAAACAAATGGGACTACATCAAACTAGAAAGCTTCTCCACAGTGAAGTGAACCATCCACAAAATTAAAAGGCAATTTACTGGAATGGGAGTAGATATCTGAAAATCGTATATCCAATAAGGGGTTAATATCCAAAATATATAAACAACTCATACAACTCAAAAAAATCCAATTAAAAGCTGGGCAGAGGAACTGAATAGACGTTTTTCCAAAGAAGATATACAGATGGCCAACAGGTGCATGCAAAGATGCTCAACATCACTAATCTCAGGGAAGTGCAAATCAAAACCACAGTGAGATACTACCTCAGACCTGGAAGAATGGCTCTTATCAAAAAGAAAGAAAAAATTTTTGGTGAGGGCGTGGAGAAAAAGGAACTCTGTACACTCTTGGTGGGAATGGAAATTGCAGTATGAAGTTTTCCCTTCAAAAAAACAGTATGGAGGTTTATTTAAAAAAAAAAACCCACCATATGATTCAGCAATTCCACTTCTGGGTATTTTTCCAAAGAAAACAAAACCATTAGTTTGGAAGTACATATGTGCCTCTATGTTTATTGCAGCATTATTTACAATAGCCAGGTCATGAAAACAATCTAAGTTTCCATCTGTGAATGAATGGATAAAGAAGATGTGGTATAGGGATGCCTGGCTGGCTCAGCTGGTGGAGTGGGTAACTCGTGATCTTGGGGTTGTTCAAGTTCAAGCCCCACATTGGGTGTAGAGATTACTTAAAAACAAAAATCTTAAAAAAAAAAAAAGATGTGATATAGATGTACAATGGACTACTATTCTGCTATAAAAAAGAATGAAATCTTACCATTTGCAACATGGATGGTGCTTGAAGACTTTATGCTAAGTGCAACAAATCAGACAGAGAAAGACAAATATGAGTTCACTTAGATCTGGAATTAAAAAACAAAACAAAATTCCTAGATAGATAGGTGGTTGCCAACGGGGTGAAGAATTTAGGGCGTGAATGAAATATATGAAGGGGGTTAAGAGGTACAAGATTCCAGTTATAAAATAAATAGGCCATGGTGATATAATATATAGCATCAATAATCTTTAATATTGTATCACAGATTTGGATGTTGAATAGAAAGTAAATCTTAAAAGTTCTCATCACAGGGGGAGAAACTGTTGTGAAGAAAAATGAATAGAAGCTTCAAAGAAAAAAAATTCCTGACTCACCAGCTAATTCTGTGACCTTTGGCAATTTGTTTAACCTCTCTGCCTGGCAGTTTCATCACTAATAAGGTTAAAAATAGTACTTCCTCATAGGGCTATTACAGGACTAAGTTAGTTAACAATTATAAAGCAATTAGAAAGGTCTCCATAAATGGATAAAGAAAACTGAAGCTTGGCTGTGTCCATAATGATATTCACATAGCCATGATAATGTTAATATTGCCTTTTCAAGTATTGAGGTTCAACTATCAAGCCAAGTACAAATTACTTAATTATGGGTACAGAACAGGATGTTCTAATAAGTTTAAATATATATCAGAAAATATATAAAATAATCGGGGAACATGGTGTCATAAAAACAGCAAGGAATCTATCAAAAACCAATTTTAGCATCAATAAGAAGAACATCTGCAATAGGGAAACCTGTCCGGCTCAGTCGGTGGAGCATGTGACTCTTGATCTTGGGGTTGTAAGTTCGAGCCCCATGTTGGGTGTAGAGATGACTTAAAAATAAAATCTTAAAAAAAAGAATAATATCTACAATGGATTGAAACATATGTTTATTCGTTCATAATGATACACATTTTAACCCATTGGATACTTGTGAAAATTCTAGGGAGTAGCTCATCATTTTGAAAACTAGTAAATAAAGGGAACAAGTAATTTATTTGCCCTTTTATAGGAATTACACCTTAAGGTAAGCAAATAGTTGATGAAGAGGATTTTCTCTTTTTAGAAGCGTTCCAGCTAATAAATGAAGAAGGAATGTGTGTCCGTCCTTGTCCCCTGAGAAGCAGATGCCAAAACTGGATGAGAAGTGCAAGGGGTTTTCCTGGGGAAAATTATTATGTGAAAGGAAGTGGAGAGGGAGCAAGAAAAGGCCAGGATATCTGTTGGACTGTGATGCAAATCCCACTGGGAGTGAAGGAGAGGGAAAGAAAGCTGATTGAAAGCATTCTAAGGAGCCATGCTGTCTAAGGAAGGTTGGCCAAAGTCAACTTACAAAGAAGTCCATGTCTGCCTTAATACCTCCACTGCGCTCAGTCACTGGAGGAGTTGCTGGTGGGAGGTGTGGCCTCAGTACCGAGCAAGGCAGCATTGGATTTCAAAGCCCAGCAGCTGGACCCTAGTTAATTATGCTCTGGGTAGTAGTAAGTCTCCAAGGCACATTCTCAAGACTGCCAGAGAATGGTAAAATTAGAATACAATTGCTTTGCACCCTCTAATGAAAGAATGGACCTAGGCAATGATCATCAACCAACATCAGAGAAAGAAAAACAACTAAACTTTATGTGCCTTGTTATGGAAGTATACCGCAATACTATGAATTGCTCTAGCCAAAAAATTTTTACCTGAATCTGCTCAAGCTTCTAGATCTACAACCACTTTACAGGAAATACTGGGGACAGAGGAATATGTTAAATGGCATCATGGGGATATAATCTACCAAATCTAGACTGTAGGACACACTCCAGACAAACAACTAGGTTTATTTCCCACAAAAACATATGTGGGGAGGAGGGTAAGGGGAGTAGGGAACAGAGAGAGGAAGAGAATACCCACAGATTTAAAATGACTGAAGAGATGTATCAACTAGTGGCAATGTATACACCTTATCTGGATCTTGATACAAACTAACTTTAAAAAAGCAAATTCATGAGATAATCAGAAAAACTTGAACACTGATTGAATATTTGATGATATTAAGAAATCAGGGGGCTAGCTATAGCATTTTGGTTTAAGATTTTTTAAGTTTCTTTTAGAGATAATACTAAAATAGTCACTGATCTTTATCTTTTAGAGATACATACTAAAATACTTACTGATGAAATGATATGGTGTCTGGAATTTGCTTCAAAATTATCTAGAGGAGAAAGAAGTTGTATTTGGATGTGGATATAAATAGAACAATGTTGGGAATGAGTTGATTATTATTGAAGCTGGGCAATGGGTCCATATGATTCTCTCAACTTAATTGTAGGCTTTAATACAATGATACAATGATTTTAACAATTTGTGAAAGCCAAGCAGAGCCATATGAAACCTTCCCTCCTTCACGGTCTATGAACCACAGATAGAGTTAGGCAGGTGGCTATCCCATGTCCACGTTCTTCCCAGGCTGGAGCACTGTGACATAATAAAAAATATATAATTGTTCTTTGTCCCCAGTTCCTGGTTCAGAGCCTCTAAAACCCTGGTAATTCCATGAGTGATGGGGTGATAGAAGCATCTTTTAAGGATGGGAATCCAAAATTTCAATGAAGACATGTTAAGCTTGAGATGCTTATTAGACAGACATTCGAGGGATATGTAAAGTTAACAGTTTTTCTGCATATTTCAATGCATCCCTTTATCCCCATGAAGTCAAGGCATTGGGTCAGAAAAGTAATCACTTGACTTTCCTGATGGTTCCTATGTCTTTATCTTGGCTCATTCTATTCTACCTCTGCATCGGCACCAATTCAAATCCTATCCTTCAAGATTTACTTCCCACAGAATTAATTTACTTTCCCAGCCCACAGTGAACCTCACTCGTAGTTAATTCCTATTACATTGTGTTCTGCCCACATTTTCTGTCTGCAATATGTCATCGTACCTTCCCCAGTTGCCTCCAGCATACCTCAAAGAGATGGGCTGGGTGGTTAAACTCTTATTCCCCACTCTTTTTCCCCAGCACAGATGTGGACATGATTTGACCATTTCCTTCAATGTATTCATTCAGGGCTGGGACCAGGCTGAGGCAAACAAAGTGCCTCTGGGTGAAAAATTTAAGAAGACACTCACTCTTAGCGAAATTGTAGGGACAAAGGATTTTTTTTTTTTTTATTCTGCTATGTACTGTATAGCCAATACTGCTTTCCAAAAAAGAGAGTACCAATTTCTAATGCCACCAAAATCAACAAGTCTATCCATTTTGCAAAACTTTGTCAAGACTTCATGTCATCTCTGTGGCAAAAAAAAAAAAAAAAATCACTGGATCAAACTATAGTTGGTATCTCAAGCATCTTTCAGTGGTATCGACTTACATTAATGGAACATTAAAATGGGCCACACACTGTCAATGACTCACTAGTGACTAGTAGGGTGAGCTTTTTTTTTTTTTAATTTTTTATTGTTATGTTAATCACCATATATTACATCATTAGTTTTTGGTGCAGTGTTCCATGATTCATTGTTTGTTCATAACACCCAGTGCTCCATGCAGAACGTGCCCTCCTCAATACCCATCACCAGGATAACCCATCCCCCTACCCCCCTCCCCTCTAGAACCCTCAGTTTGTTTTTCAGAGTCCATCATCTCTCATGGTTCGTCTCCCCCTCTGACATACTCCCCTTTTCTTCCTCTCCTGTTATCTTCTTCTTTTTCTTTTTTCTTAAAATATGTTGCGTTATTTGTTTCAGAGGTACAGATCTGTGATTCAACAGTCTTGCACAATTCACAGCGCTCACCGTAGCACATACCCTCCCCAATGTCTATCACCCAGCCATCCCATCCCTCCCACCCCCAACCACTCCAGTAACACTCAGTTTGTTTCCTGAGATTAAGAATTCCTCATATCAGTGAGGTCATGTGATACATGTCTTTCTCTGATTGACTTATTTCACTCAGCATAACACCCTCCAGTTCCATCCACGTCGTTGCAAATGGCAAGATCTCATTCCTTTTGATGGCTGCATAATATTCCATTGTGTATATATACCACCTCTTCTTTATCCATTCATCTGTCGATGGGCATCTTGGCTCTTTCCACAGTTTGGCTATTGTGGACATTGCTGCTATAAACATTGGGGTGCACGTACCCCTTCGGGTCCCTACATTTGTATCTTTGGGGTAAATACCCAGTAGTGCAATTGCTGGATCGAACGGTAGCTCTAATTTCAACTGTTTGAGGAACCTCCATACTGTTTTCCAGAGGGGTTGCACCAGCTTGCATTCCCACCAACAGTGTAGAAGGGTTCCCCTTTCTCCACATCCCCGCCAACATCTGTTGTTCCCTGACTTGTTAATTTTAGCCATTCTGACGGGTGTGAGGTGGTATCTCATGGAGGTTTTGATTTGGATTTCCCTGATGCCGAGCGATGTTGAGCACTTTTTCATGTGCCTGTTGGCCATTTGGATGTCTTCTTTGGAGAAATGTCTGTTCATGTCTTCTGCCCATTTCTTGATTGGATTATTTGTTCTTTGGGTGTTGAGTTTGATAAGTTCTTTATAGATTTTGGATACTAGCCCTTTATCTGATATGTCGTTTGCAAATATTTTCTCCCATTCTGTCGGTTGTCTTTTGGTTTTGTGGACTGTTTCTTTTGCTGTGCAAAAGCTTTTTATCTTGATGAAGTCCCAATAGTTCATTTTTGCCCGGGCTTCCCGTGCCTTTGGCGATGTTTCTAGGAAGAAGTTGCTGCGGCTAAGGTCGAAAAGGTTGCTACCTGTGTTCTCCTTTAGGATTTTGATGGACTCCTGTCTCACATTTAGGTCTTTCAACCATTTGGAGTCTATTTTTGTGTGTGGTGTAAGGAAATGGTCCAGTTTCATTCTTCTGCATGTGGCTGTCCAATTTTCTCAACACCATTTGTTGAAGAGACTGTCTTTTTGCCATTGGACATTCTTTCCTGCTTTGTCAAAAATAAGTTGACCATAGAGTTGAGGGTCCATTTCTGGGCTCTCGATTCTGTTCCATTGATCTATGTGTCTGTTTTTGTGCCAGTACCAAACTGTCTTGATGATGACAGCTTTGTAATAGAGCTGGAAGTCCGGAATTGTGATGCCGCCAGCTTTGCTTTTCTTTTTCAGTATTCCTCTGGCTATTCTGGGTCTCTTCTGGTTCCATACAAATTTTAAGATTATTTGTTCCATTTCTTTGAAAAAAGTGGATGGCATTTTGATGGGGATTGAATTGAATGTGTAGATTGCTCTAGGTAGCATTGACATCTTCACAATGTTGATTCTCCCAATCCATGAGCATGGAACGTTTTTCCATTTCTTTGTGTCTTCTTCAATTTCTTTCATGAGTATTTTATAGTTTTCTGAGTACAGATCCTTTGCCTCTTTGGTTAGATTTATTCCT
>NW_027397066.1:66941014-66985622 GCF_003265705.2 Callorhinus ursinus | reverse complement strand
GGGGGGTGTTAAAGTCCCCCACTATTATTGTATTGTTGTCAATGTGTTTCTTTGCTTTTGTTATTAATTGCCTTATATAATTGGCTGCTCCCATGTTCGGGGCATAGATATTTACAATTGTTAGATCTTCTTGTTGGATAGACCCTTTAAGTAGGATATAGTGTCCTTCCTCATCTCTTATTACAGTCTTTGTTTTAAAATCTAGTTTGTCTGATATAAGGATTGCCACCCCAGCTTTCTTTTGGTGTCCATTAGCATGGTAAATGGTTTTCCACCCCCTCACTTTCAATCTGGGGGTGTCTTTGGGTCTAAAATGAGTCTCTTGCAGACAGCATATTGATGGGTCTTGTTTTTTAATCCAATCTGATAGCCTGTGTCTTTTGATTGGGGCATTGAGCCCATTTACATTCAGGGTAACTATTGAAAGGTATGAATTTAGTGCCATTGTATTACCTGTAAGGTGACTGTTAACTGTCTGTTGTCTGTGTTCGTTTCTGCTCTTTGCTGCTTTTAGGTTCTCTCTTTGCTTAGAGGACCCCTCTCAATATTTCTTGGAGGGCTGGTTTCATGTTTGCAAATTCCTTTAGTTTTTGTTTGTTCTGGAAGCTTTTTATCTCTCCTTCTATTTTCAGTGATAGCCTAGCTGGATATAGTATTCTTGGCTGCATATTTTTCTCGTTTAGTGCTCTGAAGATATCTTGCCAGTCCTTTCTGGCCTGCCAGGTCTCTGTGGATAGGTCTGTTGCCAATCTAATGTTTCTACCATTGTAGGTTACATATCTCTTCTCCCGAGCTGCTTTCAGGATTTTCTCTTTGTCTCTGAGACTCGTGAGTTTTACTATTAGATGTCGGGGTGTTGACCTATTATTATTGATTTTGAGAGGGGTTCTCTGTGCCTCCTGGATTTTAATGCCTGTTTCCTTCCTCACATTAGGGAAGTTCTCTGCTATAATTTGCTCCAATATACCTTCTGCCCCTCTCTCTCTCTCTTCTTCTTCTGGGATCCCAATTATTCTAATGTTGTTTCGTCTTATCGTATCACTTATCTCTCGAATTCTGCCCTCGTGATCCTGTAGTTGTTTCTCTCTCTTTTTCTCAGCCTCTTTATTTTCCATCATTTGGTCTTCTATATCGCTGATTCTCTCTTCTGCCTCATTTATCCTAGCAGTTAGTGCCCCCATTTTGGATTGCACCTCATCAATAGCCTTTTTGATTTCGATTTGGTTAGATTTTAGTTCTTTTATTTCTCCAGAAAGGGTTTCTCTAATAACTTCCACGCTTTTTTCAAGCCCAGCTAGTATCTTTAAAGTCATGATTCTGAACTCTAGGTCCGACATCGTACTAATGTCCGTATTGAGTAGGTCCCTGGCTGACGGTACTACCTCTTGTTCTTTTTGCTGAGGTGATTTCTTTCGTCTTGTCATTTTGTCCAGAGGAGAAGAGATGAATGAGAGAACAAAATGCTAAGAGGTTTACAACGCCCCCAGCAAATATACTGTATACAAATCAGAAAAGACCTGAAACCAGGGGAAAAGAAAGGGAAAGAAAGAAAAAAGAAAGAGAAAAAAAAAAGGAAAAAAAAGGATAAAAACAAAAACAGAACAATACAAAAAAAGCAGAAGGTGATCAAATATGATCAGGCTAGTGCATAGATCAGTGCCACACACTAGATTTTGGGCGTATTTTGGTCTGTTAGAAAAAAGTGCCTCCTAAAATTTTAAAGGAAGAAAGACATATATGTACAAAATAAGGGTTGATACAATGAAGGGATGGAAGATGACTGTAAAGATGAAAATTATAAAAGTTTTTATAAAAGGACTTGGTAAGATAAGTTGTTTGAAAAAAGAAAGAAGATTTAAGAAAAAGAAAAAAAAAAAGGAAAAAGGGAGAGAATGTGATCAGGCAGGAGACTAGAACAAAGCCATACACTAGTGATTTAGGGTATATTTTGATCTGTTAGAAGAAACTGTACCTCAAAATTTTAAAGAGAGAACAACTTATATATATATGCCAAAAATAAGGGTAACTACTATGAAGGGATAAAATATGACTCTAAAAATGAAAAATAAAAAATATTGTTGTTTTTTTTTTTAAAAAGGGATTGATAAGATGTTGGTTGAAAAAGGGAAAAAGAAAAATAAAAAAAACAGTCAACAAAAATTAACTTTGATGAAATAATGGATCATGGTAAAAAAAAAAAAAAAAAAAAGCCATGAATCTATGTGCAGTATTCCCCTAGCGCTGGAGTTCTCCCATTCTCCTTGATCGATCAACTTGGTCTTGGCTTGCTGGCTGTTTGTGCTGATCTTCTGGGGGAGGGGCCTGTTGCTGTGGTTTCCAAATGTCTTTGCCGGAGGCGGAATTGCCCCGCCCTTGTAGGTCCGGGCTAAGGAAGCTGCTCCGGTTTGTTCTCAGGAGCTTTTGTTCCCTGCAAGCTCTCGGTACAGCTTTGGAGGACCAGGGCAGAAATGGTGGCCTCCCAATCTCCACCCGGAGGAGCTGAGAACTCGGGGCCCCGCTCCTCAGTGTGTCCCCAGAGAAAAGCAGTCACTCCCATGTCCCCGGTCTCCGGCCGCACTCCGTGCTCACCCGGCCTGTGATCGAGCGTTGCTATCTCTGGCACCCGACCCCGCACGGAGTCTCCAAACCCAGCAGATCCCTGCAGTGCGTTCCCGCACCGCTCCTCCCCGGGAAGGAAGGGGAGTCTCCCCGGATCTGCTGCTTGTTGGGTCCCTGCTGGGGGAGCCGTGCCCTGACTGGGCCGCAGATCACAGTTTATGGCAACCCCGAGCTGAGAGCCCGCGCCTCTGCTCCGTCTCTGCAGCCGGCTTCCCCGCTCTGATACCTGGGAGCTCTGGCGCACTCAGGCACCCCCGGTCTCTCCGTGACCCCAAGGGTCCTGAGACCACACTGTCCCGGGAGGATTCCACCCCCCGCTTAGCCACTGCAGCGACGTCCCTCCGCCGAGCGAACTTCTCAAAGTTCCGATTTTGTGCTCCGCGGCTCTAGCACCTGCCAGAAGCGGCCGGCGGAGGCCCCTCCCCCGCAGTCTATCCTCCCGAATATCGCCTCGGATTCACTTCTCCGCACGCCCTACCTTCCAGTAAGTGGTCGTTTCTCTGTTCAGAGAGTTGTTGCTACTCTCCTGTTCGATCTCCTGTTGAGTTCGTAGGTGTTCAGAATGGTTTGAACCCTATCCAGCTGAATTCCTGAGACCAGACGAAATCTAGGTCTCCTACTCCTCCGCCATCTTGCTCCGCCGGGTGAGCTTTATTTCTTTAATTTTAGAGGTAAGGAAACCAAAGCTCATGTTTCCGAACTGACTTTCAGAGGCCACATAGCTAATAAATTGCATGACTAGGATTTGATCTCATGTCAGCTCAGCTCTAAATTATGACTTTTTTTTACTACGTCAAGTCCAAGTTATTTATGACATTTTTCTACATTAGTATGTTTTCTTTGGAAATACTTGTTCATAGTCTTGATTTCTGATTCATAATTTAAGCCTTTAAGAACTTCTCACCCACTCTGAGGTTTTTGAAATGGCAAGTATTTCCCACAAGAGCAAGGCTAATAATGTTTGATCGTACTGTGAGAAGGTGAGAGAGTATGTGGTGCCGATACCCAAGTACACAGATCAGAGTCCATTTCTACCAATTCCAGCTGCCGCCTGCTAGCCACTTAACAGCTGTGACTCCGTTTCCTTGTCAGTCCAATGGAGGTAATAGTCGTTCCTGCTGCGCAGAGCTGTGGGGAGGATTCAGTAAGTTCAAAGCAAATGAAAACAGTGCCTAACACATAGCATTTAATCAATGTTAGAGAAAACAAAGAAAGACATCCAAAGAAGCAGACAAAAAGAGAGAGGAACAGAGAAGTGTCCGATTACATATGGAATGCCAGATAGCCTGTTTTCTCCCAAATACTACCTACAAACTCCCCAATATAAAGATGGCAATAAATATGCACTAAATCAAGGTTATTTACTGTGTTAAAGGGAGAAAGTAAGTTTTGAAAATTGGTAAGCTCTGCTAGGCACGTAAAACCAAATTATATAATGAATCAAATCCTTTTCCCCCCAAAAAGATATATGATTGTACTTAACATAGGAGAAGGGAACACACCTTTTTTTAGCAAGAAATATTTTCATTTTCTTTTTTTTAATTCTTTATTTAAATTCAATCTAGTTAGCATACAGTGTATTACTAGTTTCAGGGGTAGGATTCAGTGATTCATCAGTTGCATACAACACCCAGTGCTCATTTCATCACCTGCCCTCCTTACTGCCCATCACCCAGTTACCCCTTTTCTCTACCCACCTCCCCTCCAGCAGCCCTCTGTTTCCGAGAGTTAAGCTTCTCTTATGGTTTGCCTCCCTCTCTATTTTCATCCTATTTTATTTTCTTTTTCCTTCCCTTCCCCTACGTTCATCTGTTTTGTTTCTTCAATTCCACATATGAGTGAAATTGTATGGTATTTGTCTTTCTCTGACTGGCTTATTTCGCTTAGCATAATAGCCTCTAGTTCTATCTACGATGTTCAAGATAACAGCAACACACCTTCTTGCCTGAATTATACTGGCCAATAAAAACCTCTGAATCTGTTCTTTGTACTACGTCTGCAAAAGAAACACGTTCACTTCTCTGTTTTCACATATCTTTCTCTTTTAGTGAGATACTTTCCCAAGCCACTAAACACTTCCTCCTTGGAACCTATTTCTTAACCGTAAGTACTTTGAAATTAAGTGATTGTTTAAAAGCTTATCTTAGCACTGAGTGGGGGGAAGAAAAGGTTTGTGTTTTTTTTTAAGTATTTGATTTATTTCCAGCTGAAAGACCAATGTTTTCTTACCTAATTGCTTTAAATTCAGTCAAATTCAACAGGTATGTGCCAAGCATGAGTTAGATGCCATGCTTTTCAGAGTAGTGTAGCCTTGAATCTTTATCAACTACTGTTTCCAGCAGAAAACACGCATCAGGTATTATGTTTACTAACTGGATCATTAATTTCATTCCTTATATTAATACATATGCATGTTTACTTGTGCTGGTCTAATTTCTTTGTGCTTTGAAAATATTTTACTTGATCTATCCATGTAAAATATTAGAAATAGGAAATGGGATTTTTTGGATTTAGCTAATGAATCATGAGAATCTTTGAATTTTCAGTATGAAAGTAAGAAAACAGACCGGAATGCTATAAAATTAAATTCTGGTGCTTCATTTATATGCATAGAGGTGTTACCCTTCTCACCTATCATTATATTTTTACTTTTGATAGCTTAGGAGATGAGAGATCATGAAATGAAAATGTTTCAAATAAAGTGAAAAAAATCGGGGTGCCTGGCTGGCTCAGTCGGTGGAGCTTGTGACTCTTGATCTCAGGGTTTTAAGTTCCAACCTCATGCTGGGTGTAGAGATTACCTAAAAATAAAAATCTTTTTAAAAAAGTGAAAAAAGGGCACCTGGGTGGCTCAGTTGGTTGGGCGACTCAGTTGGTTGGGCGACTGCCTTCAGCTCAGGTCATGATCCTGGAGTCCCAGGATCGAGTCCCACATCGGGTTCCCTGCTCAGCGGGGAGTCTGCTTCTCCCTCTGACCCTCCCCCCTCTCATATGCTCTCTCTCTCTCAAATAAATAAAATCTTTAAAAGAAAAAGGGAAAAAAATCAAAATTTAGCATTAGTAAACACTAGAAAGAAGAGGAAAATCTAAGTAATATATTTAGTACCTGGATTGATTAATAATAATGTAATATAGTAATACATTAATGTAATACATTAATACTATCGGTTAATATTAATAAGATGACAGGCTGTTCTCAAGAGTGAGGTGTTCCAAGGCAGGAGAGACAGGTGTAAGGTTAATTGTAACTAACACTAATTGGTGCAATTAGGATGTTTAAAATGTGAGCAGAATTCTGCAAGGTTTCCTAGCATTGAGGCCATTCCGTGAAAGGAACCTTCTGGAGAAAGGAGTTGTAGTCTCTCTTTGAAACTGGTGCACCAAGATTCCCATTTCAGTTCCTCCTGTCTCCATTTTTTTTTCTTTTTCCTGAGTGGAATTTTCCATCACTCTCGGCTCCTGTGGGAACAAGGACGGCAGCAAACAAAACAGCTAGGTTGTCACTTAGTGATGGGTAGAGCCGCTGGCCTCAAGAGGGAACTACGAATATCCCCTTCGTCCCTACCAAATGTAACACAATGCTTTTACATACATTGGCTGCCCAACAAATGTTTGCTGAATTAGACCAGATCTGTAGTTGTTTGTAACAGAAGAGAAATGACAAAGCCCAGGGCGTGGGTGACAAAGTGTGCTCTGCAAAGCCATTGGCACTGGGCTCTCCTGGGATGCCAGGGTTCTGCACCGGCAGCCAGCAAAGGTAGGAGCAGGGCTGGTTCAGCCTGTGCTCCTCAGGCAAGCTGGAGGCACCAGCATGGGCTGGATCTCCCTGGAAAAAGGGTACGATTGTTCTAATTCTCACCAAGCTGTGTCTACACGGAAGCGCGACCTTTCTCTACTTGGCACAACAGCACCTTCTGGCTTCAGAGCATCCGCTTGAGGGTGCTCTGGACAGAATCCTGCAGCCCAGCCCACCTAATTAACCATTTTGGAGCATAGTGCCCAGGAATCTACGTCGTAAACAAGCTCTCCACGTGTTTTTTACGCTAAGTAAGCCTTGAGGACCACTGAGGTTGGGAGACAGGCTTGCAGATCAGGTCTCCGAAATCCTTAGCGTCTCTACTGGACTTTGATTTCAGGACAGTTGAGCTGCCGGTGAGTGTATTTGCTTTCTCCTCTCGGTTTTATGACTATCAAGGAGGTATTTCCTGGAGTAAGAAATCTCATGTGGGAGTTTACAAAAACCCTTTCCAAATAAGCTAAATTGTTCAGATGAAAGTGTGGGACCCTGGTTCCCTCCAGCGCTGCTCTTCTGGGCTGGGCTGGGCTGGACAGAGCAGCCTTCCCGGCTCCTGCCGGCAACCTTCATTAAAGATGAACTTCCTTCCAATAACAAGAGAAATCTCTTGAGGCGCACCCTCTCTGCTCAGTTACGCGTACTAAAAGGTCCACGGAAGCACCTGGGTTCCCACAATTTCCATCTTCAAAAGAGGAAGTTAAAAGTAGTGAAAGAAACAGAAACCTAAAACTGACTGTTGGGCTGAAGACTGTTTAAGTCACTAAACTGAGAGAGTAAATTTCTGTACAAACGAAGCGGCCGTCAGCGTAGGGATATTTTGGATGAAGCTGCTTGCTACAGAATGAATATTCAGACTGGACTCCAAAGGCCCTACAAGAATGTTTGGGTCTCCCGCTGCTCTCAGGGCTAACAGCAACCAGTTTGAATTCACAAGTACACATAGCATATACTGAGTGAACACAGTCAGGGGAAGGAAAGGGCAATTCTATAATTGCAGACAAGTTTTTATTCTGAAATCTTCAAATTGTTCTTATATTTAAAAATCATAGCGCAGACTTCTTGAAAGATAAGCAAACAGGCGCCTGGGTGGCTCTGTGAGTTAAACCGCCAACTCTTGATTTCGGCTTAGGTCACGATCTCAGGGTCTTGAGATGGATCCGGCTCTGCGCTGGGCATGGAGGCTGCTTAAGATTCTCTCTCTCCCTCTCGCTCTGCCCCTCCCCGCACTCGCGCTCACTCTCTCTCTAAAATAAATAAAGTCTTTAAAAATATAAATTTCTTTTTAAAAAATGAAGAAAGATAAGCTAGTTACATGAACATGTTTTTCCTCTGAGAGATATTGTGGAAATAATCTATTCATTCAGATGGTATTTATTGAATGCCAGTTGTGTGCCTGGCATCGGCTAGCCTGGAAAAAAATATAAGCAGCTATAGGATAATCAGCATAACCCCTTTACAATTTTTTTTAATCACTGTGGATTTATTGTTTCCAAAATGGATGTTTCCTGTGTTGATAAAAAAGAAATGTGTTAATTGTAATTGTTTAGACAATATACAAATAGCCTTTCAAATTCTTTTCCTAATATCTGATCGTTAAAAGGAAATGCAAAAGAAAACGTGGAATTTTTTTTAGTATTTCCTGCAAAATGCCTCTTCTTCCCAGGCCCTAAATGTAGGAAGCTATCACCCAAAAATATGGCTTCTATCATTGGGATACAGGGAAAAACTGGGTCCTAGTACTCTGCTAGTCTGAAAGGGTCCTGTGAAGAAGGCCATTGCTTCAGTGGACACTAACGGGCGTCGGGTGTACAGCACCCCTGACTGGCGTCATGCATTGCCTCCGCAAGATGGGAATAAGAGAACGCGGGCATGGGAACGTCAGTGGGCACCGACTGTGTGCCAGGCCCTGTACTAAACTTTCGAGATACATCAGCGAAAATAGGCCACAGAATTCCCTGCCCTTGCGGAGCTTCTATTCCAGACTGGAGGCTTACTTTTCCCAAAGTCCAGCTAATTATTGTGAAAGGGGTGAGCACCAGAAAAGAAATAATTGAAATTTCTTTACTTCCTTTTTCATGGGATTGACAGAACGAATTTGTTCGGAGAGCTGTGGTTGCTGCCTATTAAGATAAAAACCAGGCATGTGCACCAAAAGTAGAATCTAGGGCCGCACCTAACAGGTGTTAAGAATCAGTGAGATGTGTTAGTTTCTCTGTCTTACTTCCCGATCAGAAGTAAGCTGGTCAGCCCAGGGCAGCTGATGAAAACTTTGCTAAGTTTATGTAAATGCCTGGTGAGACTGGGTGGCTGCGGCGGAGGAGGGGAGCGGCCGGCTGCCAGCGCGGGACACCGCTGGCGGACCTGTCCCAAACCCCGGCTCCCTGCTCCTGACGCTGGGTCCTGCGGCTCAGCGAGTGCCCAGCCGCTGTCTAGTCCTGGCGCGTCCACCCCGCCGCGCGCGCTTCGGCCAGTGCGTCCTGCCGAGTCCAGCCGGAGGGAGCGGCGGGTCCCAGCCTCGTGGCCCCGTGGGCAGACGCTTAGAGCGGCCGACCCCGGACTGCGGTCGACCCTACCCCTGGGCTGTGTGCGGGTCACCCTGGACAATTCGGAGGCACCCGGGTCTGGTCCCGGCAAGGGGACACAGCCGGGAACATAACCAACGGTAGCGGGAGGGAGAACGTGGGTACCCGGTGGAAAACACCTTCAGCGCCCAGCTGCGGCTGGCAATCACCATCCTTGGTGGCGAGGGGTGAGACCCCGTGAGAAACCCACCCCACCCTCCAGGCGGCAGTGCTGAAGCCCGCCTGCCCTCGCATCCGGGAAGGCCGCTTCCGCCGTGGGCCGCAACTGGGAGGTGTCTATCTTGAGGTGATGGAATTCAGTGAACTTGCAGCTGGCTGTGCTCGGGCTCCCTTCCGGGGAGGTCAAGGCGGCCGAGAAGGGAGGGGGTCGGTGTCAGGAGGAACCAAGCTGCCAAACCCTCCCTTGCCCAGCCTCTGCTTTTCCTTGTAGGGCAGAGGCTGGGCAGGGAGGGTTTGGCAGCTTGACCTCCTCCCTGGAAGGGAGCCCGAGCACAGCCAGCTGCAAGTTCACTGAATTCCATCACCTCAAGATAGACACCCCCTCCCCACGTAGACACCCACAATCAAGGCAGCCCCCACTGATTTTGCGTTCACTTACTACAGCACTCCTTCACATTGTTTTCTTTGACATCCACGATGGTTAGCCTCTCCTGTATTGTCAGATTTACAAATTAGGCATAGTAAGAGATTAACAACCACAATAATAAAATAGAACAATTATGACAATATACTGTAATAAAAGTTATGTGAACATGGTCTCTCAAAATGTCGTTATATCTACTCACCCTTCCTGAGATGATAAAGTGAGGTGAATGACATAGGCATTGTGACAGCTCTAGGCAACTTGACCATATGTCAGAAGGAAGATGCTCTGCTTCCAGAGCTTGGTTGACCGTGGGTAGCTGAAGCCACAGATAAGGAGGACTACTGTATTGTATGTTTCCATTTATGTGAAATGTCTAGAATAAGCAAACCAATAGAGACAGATTAGAGACTGTTTGGAGCTGGGGGAGGTGAGGGGATGTGGGGAGTTACTGCTAATGGTTATGGGTATTTTTTAAGGAGTGTGTGATAAAAATCTTCTAAAATTAGATTATGGTGATGGCTGTGCAACTATGGATATACTAAAATTGCTCAAGTATATATTTTAAATGACTGAATTTTACAGCCTGTAAAATATATCTCAATAAAGCTACTTTTTTAAAGTACAGTGTCCCTGTGTACCTTTCACCCAGGTTTCCTGATTCTTAATGTAAATTACATGACCATAGTGTAAATATTGAAACCAGGAAATTAATGTTGATAAACTATTAACTAATTAACTGACAGATCTTATTCAGATTTTACTAGTTGTCCCACTAATGTCTCAGGGAAGAGAAGAGCAGTCCTTGGCACTGGGGAGTTGGACTGGTCTTGCTAGCACGGCATTGGTATGGCTACCTGCTGGCCTGGCTCTCACACTGGGTCTTTTTTTTTTTTTTTTGTCTTTTTGGACATATAATTGACATCTAACATTATATTAGTTTCAGGTGTACAATGTAATGATTTGAAATTTGTATATATTATGAAATGTTCACAATAAGCCTAATGAACATATCACCACACGTTTCAAAGTTTTTTTGATGAGAACTTCTAAGATTTATCTCTTAACAACTTTCAAATATACAATAGTATTGACTATAATCACCATGCAGTACAATACATCCCCAGCACTTATTTTGTAGATGGAAGTTTGTACCTTTTGATCACCTTCACCCATTTCTCCCGTGCCCCACCCCTCATCTCTGCAACCACCTATCTGTTCTCCATATCTGTGAGGTTGGTTTGCTCGGTTGGTTGGTTGGTTGGTTGGTTTTAGACCCCACATCCAAGGGAGATCATACAGCATTTGTCTTCCTCTGTCTGACTTATTTCACCGAGCACAGTACCCTCAAGGTCCATCCATGCTGTCGCTCACACTAGGTCCTGATGTTCTTCTCTTACACATAAAGAATTTCATAGAGCATCAACATCAGATAAAGCTAGTCTGTGACCATGATGGATCAAGATAAAAACATTCACACTCCATAATCATATTTGGACATATATTTGAACTTTAAACATTATCCAAGCCACAACATACCAAACAGCGTCCTTTCCTGGCTAATATGAGTGATTATTGCTGCAGCACCTCTCGCAGGATTAACCTTGCTCTCCTTAGTGCTCCCTGTAGAGAGGGTCTATTAATAGACCCAATCATAGAATTGTATTCCACTTTCTGGGCCACCTCCATTTCCTTGATCCTCCTCCAAATCTACCCAACCGAAAAGTGTTTTCTAATACTGTCACTGAAATTCCCCACAGTCCCCATGGTGTGCCTTCTTCCCTGCTATAATACATAATACACCTGACTTGCTCAACTGTAGCTGTGTTCTTCATGGTCTCTGGTTGGAGAGCATTGACAGCTCCTTTTCTGTTCCAGGATTCAACTCAGGATCCCATACTGAATTTGGTCACCACGTCTCCTTAGTCTCCTTCCATCTTGAATATTTCCTCTGTTTTCATTCATCTTTCATGATCCTGACACTTTCTACCGGCCAGATATATTGTAGAATCTTCCTCCCTTTGTGTTTGTCTGATACTTTCTTATGAGTGGATTCTGAGTACGTATTTTTGGTAAAATAACACAGAAGTGATGTCGTGTCCTTCAGTGCATGACAATAAACAAGCACATGAGCATCCGTGTATAAGCCTTGCCTTCAACAAATATCACTGTGGTGGTGCCTGGGTGGCTCAGTCAGTTGAGCGTCCTATTCTTGATTTCTGCTCGGGTCATGATCTCAGGGTCATGAGATCAAGCCCTTCGTCGGGCTCCATGCTTGGCGTGGAGTCTGCTTGTGATTCTCTCTGCCTCTGCCCCTCCCCCCTCAAAATATATCAATAAAATCTTTTTTTAAAAAATTATCACTGTGGTGTTTGCCAAATGGTGATCTTTTATCTCCATCATTCCTTGTACATTCATTAATGGGAATTCTATCATAAAAAAGCATTATACCTTTCCCCTCATTTTAAAATTTGTTATTTTATTTACATCAGTATGGAATTATGGATAGTTACATTGGGTTATGAGTTATAACCCATTATTAACAGTATTTTGTTGCTCAAATTGTCCTGGTTTGGCCACTGCAAGAGCCGTCAGATGCGCTCTGAGGTCATGTCTCTAATCCATTCTTGAGCCCTTTTTGACCTTTTGGTCCTGAAACAAGAGGTTCCAGGCCTCTCTTGTACTTTCCCTGCCCCAGCCCTGGAATCAGCCATTTCTCCAATGAACTCTGGCTCCCTTTTATTGGAAAATGGCATTTCAAAACCAAGATTTGCGCACAAGGTGTATACAGTGATACTGGGCTTTTGTTGCTTCTAGGTCCTCTCAATGGGCGGAGCTAGGAAATATATTTATGTATCACACATATCTGTGTGTGTGTGTGTGTGTGTGTGCATAAATAATCATGAGTCTGTACCTCTGATTCCAGTCCAACAGCACAGGGTTCACGCCAGCCTTCCTCCTTTCCTCATTTGTAATTTCCTTCTCTGACAGTAAAAAAAACCTCAGTCTCATTATCCACAATATATTTATTTGTTCAAGCCTAGCCTGTGTATATATATAAAGAAGTTTCAGAATTGCTAACCCATACTCTTGTGAAAAACAAGTTTACTAACTAAGGTATAATATTTGTTCTTTTTGTCTTTGACCTTACATTACATCGTCAAAACACTGCTTTCTGAAGTTATTATGGTGACCTTTCTCTTCCTCACTTCAGCGTGTTCCTAATACTAATTGTAAGACAGTTAGGTTAATGTGTCACTGTTTCTATTGCCTATGGGGTTCCTTCCACATTCTGGTTGACTTTCATTGTCCATTTGTGTGTTGACTTACCGTGTGACATATTAGCATGATTTAGAGGAAGAGCCATACAAAAAGGTACACCTGAGGTGTCAGCCCATCCCTACCATTCCATTTCCATTCTCCCATTCTTTTCACCCCACTTACTCTGAACATAACACATTTATTCATTTCTGGTTTATTCTTTCCATAATTCTTATTGTATATGTATGTTTTCTTATATCCCTTTATTTCTCACATAAAGGATATCAGACACACATACTCTTTTGTCCATGGCTTTTTTCACTTAGTATATCCTGGAAATCATTCTATATCAGTTTATAGAGATTTTCCTCATTCTTTTCTTTTGATAGCTGCGTAATGCTCTGTTGTATGGATGTACTGTTAAAAAACAAAATTCAACTGAGTAAAATTTAAAGATCTTATTGGCTTTATTCAATGATTATGAATCAGGCAGCACCCAATTTTCTAACAGATAGAAAGGAGCTCTGAGGAGCTGTACAAAGTGAAAGACTTTTATAGACAGAAGGGAGCAGGAACAAGGCACTTATACTAGACAAAAAAGCAAATAAATTGTTATGGCAAGGTCACTTTTCTTTAGGGGTTAGTGGGGTCTATTTGGCAGATTACCTAACAAGTGCAGATTAGGCAATTCCTGACTGACTGGTTTAAGATTCCATTTCTGGGAGGGCTGAAACTAAGTCTTGGTGTGGTGACATGGGGTTTAGCATAAGTGGCTCCATTTCAGGCCTGCTGTCTTGTTTCTAACAGTACCATAGTTTATTCAACCACTCTGCCATATATATGAATAACCTCAGGCATATATATTTTTACATTGTTAGAGATATATCTTCAGGATAATTTCTAGAAGTGAGATTACTGGATCAAATGGTAAGTGCATATGTAATTATGTTAGGTATTGTCAAAGTTCCTTCCAAAATGGTGTATTGTCACTAGCAAAACTTGAGTGCCTGTTTCTTCAAAGCCTCGCCCAAAGAATGCATTGCATGCTTTTTAATTTTTGCCAATCTGACAGATATTTAACTTGCATTTCTTTAACTTTGAGTGAATTTGACCATCTTTCTAATATATATCTTTTAAGAGTCATTTTTATATCTTTTTTAGTGAATTATCTATCTGTTCCTGCCTTTTTACTATTTTCTCAACCTTGGGGCTTTTAAATGTCTCTCATTTTAGAGTCTTCTTTAAATACTCAATGTAGGGGCACCTGGGTAGCTCAGTCGGTTGGGCAGCCAACTCTTGATTTCCACTCAGGTCATGATCCTGGGGTCCTCTGTTCAAGCCCCACACCGGGCTCCTTGCTCAGCTGGGAGTCGGCTTGAGGATTCTTTTTCTCTCCCTTTGCCCCTCCCACTGTTCATGTACTCTTTCTCTCTATATATAAAATAAATAAATAAGCTTTAAAAAAAATAAAATAAGTAAATAATCGCAAATTTTGTACTCTGAGATACTTATAATCATTTTGTTAAAACTTTAAAAATGTGCGGTGTTTGCATACTATACCCACTAATGGGAAGGGAAATACCTAGAGCTACTTTCTTTTTTTTTTTTAAGATTTTGTTTATTTATTTGACAGAGATAGAGAGCACAAGTAGGCAGAGCGGCAGGCAGAGGGCAAGGAAGAAGCAGACTCCCCGCTGAGCAGGGAGCCTGACGGGGGGCTCGATTCCAGGACCCTGGGATCATGACCTGAGCCGAAGGCAGACGCTTAACCAACTGAGCCACCCGAGTGCCTCCTAGAGCTACTTTCTGATAGTGAGGATGTTCAACAGAAACAAATAGTTAAGGGAACATTTTTAAGCTTTTCCTGCTTTCTAAAAAAAAAAATTTTAAACTAGTTTGTCCTCATCCAAAATAACTGAGCATTTATTTCATGAGACTCTTTGCCAAGATTCAGGGGACCGTCTGGGAGTGTGGACCTGGATGATTTATAATTAGCTATGGTGAAGCCTGGGCAGATTTAGACATGTTTGAACCATTCCTGCATGATACACTTTCAGTTGTGCAGAGAAATATCAAAGACATTACCCTGCTTTTAAAATTATTCCTGGTCTCCTATACTGTGCTCTCTTCTTGTTCAAGGGACCTAGCAAACGAGCTAAGTGTTAAGTAAACCATGAGATCTGTAAAGAAACCAGCTTATTTGAGAAATAGAAAAGTGTAAAATGATATGGAACAACTGAGGCACTTTGCCTGTTTTTGGACCTGCTCTCTCTATGCAGAAAATCATATAAAAAAGGCAAATAGTATGACAATGCCTGAGGATCTCAAGGCACTGTATTTTCAACTTTAGCGTGTGTGTGTGTGCGTGCGCTTTTCAAAACATGTCCTGAATTCTGAAGTGGAAATGTATTACATCCCAGTGCCCAGCACACTGTAAGGAAATCAAGCGTATTTTACGGACTTAATTCAATGAGGCAATACCTTTATGAGCGTAACATTGAGCTTGTTGCTAAAAGAATAAATATGAAAAGAGGGTTCCAGGTCTCAAGGAGATCACAACAAACTAGTGGCAATGCCACATGGTACTAAGTGCTGTGATGGAGTGGGAGTCCAAAGCTAAGAGGCAAAGGGAAGAAATGGCTGTGGAATGAGCCTGAAGAGGATTTGAATTCCACAATTTGCTTAAACTCTGAGTGTCCATTTCTTTATCAACTCAATAAAGATAATAGTTTCTACTTGGCTGGGCTATTGTAAGATTAAGTGGACAATGTGTGTCTAGCACAATGTCTGACATAGAGTAGAATCTCAGTGACTATTAGCTGATATTATTGCCAACAAACGTATATGGAATTCATCAGATTTCCTTGCTACACTTTTGTACATGATAGCCACTCTCCCTTATATTTATCTGATTCCTTATTGCTCATTAAACTCATCCCCAGACTATATCTCATTTAATACTCTCAATAGGGCATCTGGGTGGCTCAGTCGGTTAAGCGTCTGCCTTCGGCTCAGGTAGTGATCCCAGGGTCCTGGGATCAAGCCCCGAGGCGGACTTCCTGCTCAGCGGAGAGTCTGCTTCTCCCTCTCCCTCTGTCTGCCACTCTGCCTGCTTGTGTTCTCTCTCTTTGTCAAATAAATAAAATCTTTAAAAAAAAAACACTCTCAAAAAACATGTGAGATGGTTAGGTTAGAAACAACTTTCATGTTACAGACTAATAATCAGAAACTTAAATGACTGGACTGGTAAGTGACTAGTCCAAGATCACAGAGTTTAAGAAACCAGGATTTGAGCAAAGATACTCTCACTCCAAATCTCATCCACATTCTACGACCCCACCTTGCCTCTCCTGATAGAAATTAGGGTTAACCTCACAAAACGGATTTCATAATACACTTTGCTGAGACATACTAGCAGGACTTGCCCCAAAATATGCCAAAGGGCCTCCAAGCCAGCACTGAGAGGGGGACATGGGCCCCAGGTAAATTTGAAGTGAAGAACTTGGATACAAAAAGATTGGAGAGGACTGCTGTGATATTGTGGTTTATAATAAGAAATATATGTATGGTTTTCATCCCTGTTCATGGCACAGAACTTCTAAAATCTTTGGAATCTCTTAACTGATAAGAGCGATAAAGGCGTTCTTTTATTTATACCAAGCCCCTCTCAACTACCAAGGAGTTTGTCCTAAAAAAGTGATTTTTGGAAAGCCCTTGAGGATGGGGCTGGTTGCCAGGGGAACCAACCTTGTGATTAGAGGGTTGGAACTTTCAACCCCACCTCCCAGACTTCCAGGAAGGCCAGAGGAGGGCTGAAGATTGAATTCAGTTACCAATGGCCAATGGTTTAATCAATGATGCCTAATGCAATAAAGCCCCAAAAGGATGGGGTTCAGGGCGCTTTTATGTTAGGGAGCCAGCAGTGTGGCAACCCCAAATTCCACATGTTCTGAACTTATGTATCTCATCATCTGTTCATTTGAATCCTTTAATTTCCTTTGTAAAATAGCAATAACCTAGTAAGTAAACTGTTAAACTGTTTTCTGGAGTTCTGTGAGTCACTCTAATTAATCGAACCCAAGGAGGGATCATGGGAACCTTCAGTCTATAGCTGGTAAGTCAGAAGCACAGGTGACAACCTGGGCTTGTAATTGCCATCCACAGTGGAGAAGTAGGAGCAATCTCACGGGACTGAGCCCTTAACCTGTGGGATCTGAAGTTATCTCCTGTAGACAAGGGTCAGAATTGAGTTGGATTGTAGGACACTCCAGCTGGTATTGCAGAATTGCTTGGGGTGGGAAAAACTACCACCTATTTGGTGAGCAGAAGTGAAGTAGACTATTTTGTGGGTAAACAGAAAACAGGGGAGATTTTTTGTTTTTGTTTTTGTTTTACAACTGCTAATCAGAAATAAATCCAAAACAAAAGGGAACTTATAAAAGGAGCAAGAGGGGAAATGTGTGTGTGTGCTCACAAGCTCAGGATGGTGCAATTTTAAAGAAGCCTGTTTTCTGCAATTCACTACCACTGACAACTATAACAAGTTGGTCATTCGTTCCCCCGTCTTGTGTGGATACTACGTACCTGTCTAAAAACAGTACCAATAACCCGGTTTTGCTCCCTTACTTCAAGAGAAGCCATTGTTCCTTTGACCAGTTCAGTGAATTCCCTCCCCCAGGAACCTCTGTCTTGGGAGAAGTAGAGACAGAAATTATGTTCTTCAAAGATCAGCAAACAGGGGCACCTGGGTGGCTCAGATGGTTGGGCGGCTGCCTTCGGCTCAGGTCATGACCTCAGGGTCCTGGGATCGAGCCCCTGCATCAGGCTCTGCTCAATGGGGAGTCTGCTTCTCCCTCTCCCTCTTCCTCTCTCCTCCACTCGTGCTCTCTCTGTCTCTCAAATGAAAAAATAAAATCTAAAAAAAAAAACAAAAAAGATCAGCAAGCAACTTAATCTAAATTGTCCCACTTGCCTGTGAAGCAAAATGCCTCAAAACAGGTTTCCATGAGCAACCTGGGAGTGTACTTACACCAACTTTTTCCTTTTCAGACCACGGCCATTGAAGACCCTGCATCGAAAATGCAAGCTCAGTCACCAGTGGTCATCGTGACTCAGCCTGGATGTGGTCCCGTGGCCCAAACCTCCAACTGGCAGACAGGCATGTGTGATTGCTTCAGCGACTGTGGAGTCTGTAAGTGCTGGGAAATGCCCCCATAATTGCCGTGGAGGTGAAGGACCAAAGGCCAAAGCTTTCCCTCATTCCTCCCTTATGGTGTAGTAAAGGTTCCCTGCCTATTACAGGGCACCTGGCATGTCAGGCAATGAATAGTAAGTGAAGAAAAAAGGCTTGTGCTGATTATAGCTAATTTTTCTCCAGCACATCAATCAATAGTCTTACTTCTAAGATAAGTCCTGGAATTAAGATGATATTAACGAAGCTGATGATTCTCAAAACCAATGGGTCTGACCTAATGATTATAAATAGACCATACATTAAAATAAAAGAGACATTTCCATTGATTTAAAAAAAGAAAAAGAAAAAAGACTCTTCTTACATATGTAAACTCATTACTTTAGAGTTACATTGTGCCCGGCACACAAGACATAGTATTCATCCATGGTTTCAACATGAACTCAGCAAAGAGCTGTTTAAATTTATACATTTAGGTTTTTATATAGCTGAGAATAAAGAATTCTAAAGGCAGTCAGCTTCTCATCAGGAAAAGAATCTCTAACTCTACTTTGTTTCCTTTTTGTGAGATCTCTCCAAATAAAGTTGGGGAAAGTAAGTTCAGGGATGGGATGGTGGTGTCAGAGAGGACCAAAGAGCTTAGTGCTCAACACCAAAGAAGAAACAAACAAACCTGCTTACAAAAAAATTTGCTTTGAGGTTTATTTGCCTGCCTCAAGTCCGCAGAGTGTTCTGAGACAAGGAAAGAAAATAAATTAACCTTACCAGTGAAACTGAAATTTGGAATCAAGTTGACCCCTGAGCAACATAGGTTTGAACTGTACTGGTCCACTTATATGGAGATTTTTTTTAACAGTTCAGCACTATAAAAGAATTTTCTCTTCCTTATGCATTTCTTAACATTTTCTTTTCTCTAGCTTACTTTATTGTGAGAATACAGTATATGATACATATAACAACAAAACATGGATTAGTAAACTGTTTATGTTATCAATAAGGCTTCCGGTCAAGGGTAAGCTATTAGTACTTACGTTGGGGGGGAATCAAGAGTTACACACAGATTTTTTTGACTGCGCAGGTGGTCGGTGCTCCCAAACCCCCACATTGTCCAAAGGTCAACTGTACATTAAAAAGCACAGAGAAAAGATTACCTAGAAAATGGAACGATGGGTTTGTTCATTGGCTCTCATTGTCTTACTGGATGACCTGGGGTGATGACTTACACATCTCAAGATATTAGTTCAACAGCTGCAAATCTTAGTAATACTAAGACTGACTACATTACTAAAACCCTCTAAAGATGAATAGTTTAATCCTCCAGCCCTTTGCATTGTCGCTCAAATAAGTGAATTACAAGTTTTAATATAAGTTTAATTGCTTCATGGCAGGACTCCTTAATTGCAGCCCTGACCAAATCATTCTCCCTTCTTAAAATATTTCAATGGTTCCTCATAACTTTCATGACCAACTCCACGCACTCACACTTTGTCATCCAGTCCCCAACATGCCTCACCCTCCAGCTTTACCCCCGTCCAGTCTAGCCACACTGAATGAACACCAGCCATTGCCAAGACATGCCAAGTGATCTCAGAGACACTCGGCTCCCTTTTGTCTACCTGCCAAATTCTACTCATCTGTCAATATTCCACTCAAGCAGCATATCCTTCCCAGAGCCTTTTGAGGCCTCATTTCTGTGGGTGACCTCTTGACATCTTGAGTAGATTTCCGTTGGAGAATTTTTCATTTTATTATCTGACTGCCCTCCTAGACAGAGGCAATCAGTTCTGGGGACAATCTCTGGGACATGGCTGGGTCTCAGTGAGGCATTCAATAGACGAAGGAAGGCAGGACTACCAAAAGGATGCACACTTGCCAAGGTGTGGTGATTCTTGAAATGACTGGGTGGGGAGAAGGGAGAAGCCGATGTAACGCCAAGCAAAAGCATCGCAGACGGCCTTGGCAGCAAGATGTGTGGCAAAAGCCCCAATGATTGGGACTGCTGTTTGTGAAAGCAAACTAGCTTCCAAAGGTGACAGGAACAGAGTAGAGTAACTCGTGCCTCTGGCTTCATGTGTCCAGGTCTCTGTGGCACATTTTGTTTCATGTGCCTTGCATGTCAAGTTGCAGCTGACATGAATGAATGCTGTCTGTGTGGGACATCCGTCGCAATGAGGACCCTCTACCGGACCCGATATGGCATCCCTGTGAGTCTCTTACAACACTGTATCATTCAGACATGCCCCCACTTTCAAAATCATCATTATAAACCTGCAAACCATTTGATGGTGTCCATCACCTGAATTTGATTGGTAGGTCTTTCCTAGCATGTGCAACTTTGTATTCAGTTGCTGTAGCAATAGGTCCCCTTGGTTATGTGACCTCCTTCTAGGTTTCTGTTAAAGACCTTAGAACATAGGCAACTCTCATATTTGCACTGTGTATCATACAATGGGCGGAGATTATTCAGAATCTAGCATGCCCCAAGTACATGACAGAGGACACCTCACTGAATCCTCACACCCTCCCTGTAAAGTGAGTAGGTCCACATTGTACAGATGAGGACTTTAAAGTTTTAAGGGGTGGAGTAACTCACCCAAAAACATGCACTAGAAGTAGAAGTTGTCAATATTCAACCCTGTCTTTCCATGAACGCACATTCCGATACGTCACAAGCTGCACCTCATGTGACAGGAGCTTGTGTCTGTCAGGACTTGCCAGGGAAAATCACTTCTCGGCCTTTTGGCTAAGATCAAGTGTAGGACTTGCCAGGGAAACACAACCAAAAAGAGATATAGATGACACAGACAGAGGTAAATATAGACCCATCTAAAGAGAGACTTTAGGGAATAGGTTCATGTGATTGTGAGCGTTGGCAAGTCCAAAAATGCAGAGTAGGCTGGCAGGCTAGGAAGAGTTGCCGCTCGGGTCTGAAGGCAGCCTGCCAGCAGAATTTCTTCTTGCTCTGGGGAAGTCCATCTTTTCCTATTAAGACCTTCAATGGATTGGATGAAGCCTACCCACACTACAGGGTAAATCGCTCATCATCCACTGATTTAAATGTTACTCTCATCTAAAGAGTCTTCAAAGAAACATCTAGAATATATGGGTACCGTGGCCTAGCTAAGTTGGCACATAAAATTAAGCACCACAGGGAACAAATAAATAGGCAGAATATATTAGGAACTTATTTTATTCCACTGAAATTATTTTTTTCATTTAAAGATATTTCTTAGTTCTTTAATGACAAAAATAATACATGCTATATACCTAATTTTATGACAAATTCAAACACAGAATTATGGAAAGTAAAAAGTGAAAATCTCACCCCTTTACACACAGTTCCACTACTCAGCTACAAACTCTATTAATAATTTGGTATGCACTCTTTCAGGTTTTTTCTATGCCTATAAGGTATACAGATATAGATTAGATGGAGCTAGAGCTATGGATATAGACATATGGGGCTGGAGGTTTGCAGGGCTCTTTTGATTTGTGTTTATCTTTTAAAATGGGATCATACTATACTACAACTTTTTTTTCCCACGTGACATTTGGTAGACCCCTTTTGTGTCTGTGCAATACAGATCTTTTTTAATGTGTTCGTAGTAGTCCACCATACAGATAATTTACTTAACCACTTCCTTACTGATGAAAGGTTAAATAGTATTGTAGATTAAGTAGTTGTTAGGACATATAATTCTGTATATGCACTGGTAATTTTGTACAATAGTGTCCGAGATTAGAGTGATAGATCGCAACGTATGCACATTCAAAATTTGAAAGATACCATTAAATACCCCTCCAAAAAGATTATATCAATTTATAATCCATTAACATTATATGTGTGTCCCATATTGGGTAATATTTTTTATGTTGCCGGAGAGGCAAAATGATATTTGATTGTTGCTTTAGTTTAAGTTTTATTAGTTAAGATCAAACAACTTTTTAAAACTATTTTGTCCCTGGGGCGCCTAAGTGGCTCAGTCAGTTAAGTGGCTGCCTTCGGCTCAGGTCATGGTCCCGGGGTCCTGGGATCAAATCCTGCATTGGGCTCCCTGCTCAGCGGGAAGCCTGCTTCTCCCTCTCCCTCTGCCTGCCACTCCCTCTGCTTGTGCTCTCTCTCTCTGGCAAAGAAATAAAATCTTAAAAAAAAAAAAAAAAAAAAAAAAAACTAGGGGCTCCTGGCTGGCTCAGTTGTTAAGCGTCTGCCTTCGGCTCGGGTCATGGTCCCGGGGTCCTGGGATCGAGCCCGGCGTCGGGCTCCCTGCTCCACGGGAAGCCTGCTTCTCCCTCTCTCACTCCCTCCTGCTTGTGTTCCCTCTCTCGCTGTGTCTCTCTCGGTCAAATAAATAAAATAAAATCTTTAAAAAAAATAAAAATTAAAAAGTTAAAAATTAAAATTAAAATAGAAAAACTATTTCGTCCCTTTGCATGGCTTCTATAAATTATCCATACATATACTTTGTTCATTGTTTTACTGGGTTGTTTGCCTTTTCTTATTGATTTGTGGGAGCTCTTTATTTAATTGTGCTATATTGGAACACCTGGGTGGCTCAGTTGGTTAAGCGTCTGCCTTCGACTCAGGTCATGATCCCAGGGTCCTGGGATTGAGTACCGCATCGGGCTCCCTGCTCAGTGGGAAGCCTGCTTCTCCCTCTGCCTGTGGCTCCCCCTGCTTGTGTTCTTGCTCTCTCTCTTTCTCTGACAAATAAATAAATAAAATCTTTTAAAAAATAAAAAAAAATGTGGCTATATTGTTTAACATGAAAGTTATCAAGTTTTTTAAAGGTCTAGTCCATAATCAGTTTTTCTAAATGCTTTTCAGGTATTTGAAAAATGAATAACAGTCTTAAAGTAAAACTTCACTTGGTTTTAACAAAATTTAAAAGGTTGGAGGGCAGAGGAAGAAATAAGGCATTCTAAAGACCTTATTTTGTATGAGATTGACAAATACAATTTTTTCCACTTTTTAAAAAAACTTTATTGATATATAATTGACTTACAATAAGCGGTATATATTTAGTGTATAATTTGATAAGCTATATACCCAGGATATATACCCATGAAACTAACCTCACAGTCAAGGTAGTGAACATATTCATCACCTCCAAAAGTTACTCACGCCCGTTTGTAATTCTTCCCTCTTTCCCCTCCTTACTTCCCCAGCTAATGTTTTCTGTCACTATAGTTTGCATTTTCTGCAGTTTTATATAACAGAACTGTCCAGTCTGTATTCCTTTATCTAGCTTCTTTTAATCAGTATAATTATTTTGAGATCCATCCAAATTGTTAAGTGTTCTTAACACAATAAATTAGGGGGAAAGGAAAATAATTAGATGGCAAATAAGCACATAAAAAGATGTTCAACATCATTAGTCATTATTAGAGAAATGCAAATGAAAACCGCAATAAGATACCACTATTCAACTATTGGAATGGCTAAAATTAATCAGACTAAACCACACCAAGTGTTGCCAGATATGGAGGAACCGAAACTCTCATGCAATGCTGGTGGGAATGTAAAATGCAGTTTCTTAAAAAGCTAAATGCATCTACCATTTGACCCAGCCATTCTACTCCTAGATATTTGCCCAAAGAAATATATCCATACCAAGACTTGTTTCAAATGTTCAGAGCGGTTTTGCTTGTAACAGCCCCAAACTAAAAACAATCCAGATGTCTGCCAGCAGGTGAATGGATAAACGAAGTGTGATATATCCATAAAATGGAATACTACTCAGTAATAAAAAGGAATGAATTACTGATACACACAAAAACCTGAATGAATCTCAAGATGAATAGGATTTTAAATTGTGGGTAAAAATGGAGGGTCCTCACTAATTGGATAAAAATTTGTTGTGGGGGCGCCTGGGTGGCTCAGATGGTTAAGCGTCTGCCTTCGGCTCAGGTCGTGATCCCAGGGTCCTGGGATCGAGTCCCGCATTGGGCTCCCTGCTCCTTGGGACCTGCTTCTCCCTCTGCTTCTCTCTCTCTCTCCCTCCCTCTCTCTCTCTCTCCTCCTCTGTCTCTCATGAATAAATAAGTAAAATCTTTAAAAAAAAATTTGTTGTGGGACATCTCTAGGGAATAAAAGCAATCAGGCAAGACCTATGCAACAACAAGAAGAAAAGAAGTTAAAAAAAAAAAAAGCAGGGGGGTGTATGGGGATGCCTGGGTGGCTCAGTTGGTTAAGCGGCTGCCTTCGGCTCAGGTCATGATCTCAGGGTCCTGGGATCGAGCCCCACATCAGGCTCCCAGCTCAGTGGGAAGCCTGCTTCTCCCTCTCCCTCTGCCTGCCACTCCCCCTGCTTGAGCTCTCTCTCTCTCAAATAAATAAAATAAAATAATCAGTGAATACCAAACATAAAACAATTTGGCTATCTCATGAGTGAGAGCAATTTAGATTTCTCTGCTGGGCCAAAATGTCTTTGCCCTTTATTCTTTCTTCCAGTATGTCTGTGTTAAGTCTTAGGGAGTCTGATCTCTTAGAAGATAGGTGAAGAACTGCCCCCACCTAGCCCCGTCCTCTCCTAGGACCCCAAAGCCCACCCCAGGGTCCTCTGTTAAATTCACCTGCCTGCTGTATCCTGGGGCAAAGCCACAGCTTGGCAATGTGGGGCTGGCCCAGCTGCTCAGGCAGTCTTCAGTGAACCTCCTGCCTTCCATTTCCCAGCCTGTTCGTCCTTTCTGAGTTCCAGGTTTTTGAGTTCGGGATTTATCAAATGCCCTGCCCATGACCCTGTTAGAGGTTTCTGCATCCCTAGCTCTGTTCTACTTTCTCCATCAGTGTAATCCCATTTGCTCCCGATTTCCAAAAAACTGTTCAAAATTCCTGGCCCACTAAATGACCCCATTCCTGTTTTCTAGTATAGCTTTGATTTATTTACCAAAGCTCTGCAAGCACATAGCTTAATTTTAGATTATCTAATTATTGTAAAGAAAAGTAGTAGTCCACAAACTTCTCTCCCCTACCACCTCCTCCCCAGAGCTCTGTAGGTATTTTCCTCCCTATCTCCAAATCATAGACTTGTATGGCTACTTTTTGAGTTTTCCATTTGGGGCATTGTCTATAGACCTCCCACTATAAACGATGAGAATTTAGTTCTGTTTTGTTCCCCTTCCCTGCCACAAACATGCACCCTCTCCCCACCCCACTTCTTCCAAAATAAGTATATGTAATTTGGGTTAAATCCATATTTGCTACTTACGTTATGAGACCTATGTTTGCTCTTCCGAGTTGAGTCATGTAGTGAACTATGATTGCTTTTTCCACCAGACTTGGTTTTTCCTGGTCTTAATAATTCTTGGCGTTTTAATTAGTCATTTTCCACTCTCTGACGAGTCATTTTCCACTTACTTTAACCCCCAAACTCTCCCAGTTTTCTAAGTCTCTTTCCAACATATTCAACATATCAGACATTCTACCATTTTTATCTTGTCAAAGAAATCACTCCCTGACCTACAACTACCCTTGGAACTAACTGCTCTTCATTTGCGGTGCCTAACTCTCTTACCCTGGGATCTCCTTCACCATCACCCTGGAGATTCCATTAGCGTCTCTCCTGTGTTAGGTTCCTGTTTCTTATATTCCACATCTTCCTCTTTCTTGGTTTCCTCCCTCATTGCAGGTGGAGATATCCTCTAATAACTTCCTGAGACAGGGAAGTGGTGCAGAAGAAAAGAATTTTGAGGTTTTACTTTCTGAAACTCTCTGTTTTTCCCTCATACTGACAGCTTGGTTGATTGGTATCTTCCATATTCAATATTACAAAGTACAGGAAAACATTTAATGTCATAAAAAGAGGAGTTATATGGAAAAATCAGTTAACATTTTCCTAAATGTATCCATCCAAACTCTGAATTCAACGGATCAGTTCCTTCTGCTTCTCTTCAACGTGTCTTAAAAATCCATAAGTCTTACTTTCCAAACAGGTGGATTTTAAATTTCTATTTCTTTTATACTTTCAAACAGGGATCCATTTGTGATGACTATCTGGTGACGCTTTGCTGTCCTCACTGTTCTCTTTGCCAAATCAAGAGAGACATCAACAGAAGGAGAGCCATGCGTACTTTCTAAAAAAACTAACGGTAGGTCCCAGAATCTGGGTTTTGTTTGAAACATAATAAGGGCTTTGTAAATGTATGCATCATTTTGAGTAATAATTTAAAATAACAATTCCTTAAGTCTCTCAAATGTTGTCTTAATGTAAAGATTGATTTTGGTTTCTTCCTATGAAGAAGATAGCTGCATTACGTTACTTGGGCCGCCGTAACAATTTACCATAGCCTGGGTGGCTTACACAGGAAGAATTTGTTTCTCACAGTTATGAATACTGGGAAGGTCAAGATCAAGGTGTGGGCCAATTCAGTTCCTGTGAGGGCTCTCCTTCCCAGATTACAGATGGCTACCTTTTCACTGTGTCTTCAAATGGTGGAGAGAGAGTAAACTCAGGTCTCTCTTATGAAAACAGCAATCCCATGGTGGGGGGCTCATCTTCATGACCTTATTTCAAACCTAATTATATCCCAAAGGTTCTACCTCCTTACACCCTCACAGTGGGGGTTAGGGTTTCAACATACGAGTTTTGCAGGGCACACAGACATTCAGCCTACAACAATTGGCTTTATAATTTGAAACCATATTTTAGTAAATAAAGGGATGGTGATTTTTCTAGACTTCCAGAATTCTCTTTATCCATTAATAAGGCACTTACCACTTGTAAAATGCAGAGTGTGGTGAGATACAAAAGAAGTAGAAAACATGCCCCCTACTAAGACAATCAAATCGACAAAAGAAATTGGCAAATAACTATAAATAGTAGAGCAAATGAAAATTACATGTTAGGTAACATTTGAATTGATTGCAGCATAAAGCGTCTATCAAGAATGAGGGAAGATTATACAGGAAGATCCTATTGAAAAAAATGAACTCCGAAAGTGGTAGATATAGAATATTTGGAAATGTTATATAGAATCTGAACTTCCGAAAATCAATCAAATCATTTCCAACTAATTTTTCCAGTATTCTCAGAATTAGCTATTAAGCAGAAATAAACATGATTTTGTCAGTCTCCTATAGAATTTATCCTGAGTATGGGAAGGAAGCATTAATTTTTCCATTCTTTGTAATATGCCACTTCCTTTTTCAAGTGAATGAGAACCCTGCATAGGTTAACAAATATAACTTGTGGAGGATATATTTTAAAATGTCATTTATTTAGCAAATAATGTATCAAGTACCCAGTCCTACGCAGGACAATGCTAGGTGCTGTGGGGAGCAAAAATAAATAAGCTGGCCCTCTTGTTGTTAGAGACTTTATACTCTAAAAGAGAAGATTAGGCAGCCTTTAAATAAAACGTTGGGTCTGACTAATGCCTTTAGACCAAGTGCTATTTTATGTTCAGAGGAAGAACAGATCATATTCTGTGAGATGTGTAAATGAAAGTTTCTTGAAGGAAGTGGTTTTTTACTCTAAAGAGGAAGTGACTATCAACGTCACAACAGGAAATGGATGGCACTCAAATTGTAATAATGCAAAGATTTAATGAAAACCACCCACAAAACAGGCGTGGGTGGGAGGTCTAGGTAAATGACAGGGAGGGTCTCGGAGCAACCTAGACTAGCAACAGTTGAACTGTTAACCACCCCTGGGCCTCAGGGAGCAGTTACCAGCATCCCAAAAGAGTGAGCTCTGAGAAGGAGAAGGCTGCCCTGAAACCAGTAACTTCTCACTAGAAAGACAGGAGCAGCCTGGGGCCACCTCATAGGAAGTAGGCAAGAGGAAAGGTACCCTGAACTCACTTTCCCGCGTCCTTCTAGGCTTCCTACTGTTTGAACCCACTGGTTGGCAACGGGCAGGAAAGTGTTGCTGTAGTCTATAGGTCAGACTCCCAGGACACCCAGCAGGGCAAACAAGGATGGAAATGGATCAGATGGGGCGAACATAAAATCTCAGACACGAGATGTGACTTTAATTAATAGAAATGGATACTGCTTCTAATCAGCAACAACATTAGTGAAACTATAGAGGCAGAAAAAAGGAAAAACATCTTTACGAGCTTAGGTCCATCCAACTTGGCAGGAACATATAAGTAGGAAAATAATGAGAAAAGAAAGACTTTAAAGGTGAGTTGGGGCCATGGCATGCAATATAATGAAATTAGGCTAATGATTTGGCCTTTTATTTGGCAAGCAGTGGGGAGTTAGTGTAGGCTTTATGTAAGGGAGTAACATAAAGAGAGCTATACTTTAGAAGAATTAATCTGAAGAGTGGTATATAGCCAGACAGGACAGGATGAAGTCAGAAGCAAAGATGAAGAGTTGAACAAGTTCAGCCCTGTTTGTTTAAATAAATACATGAGACAAGTTGGATAAAATATATATCCACATATACATAATGAATCCTGACATCTGAACTTATTTTTTTTTAACCTCAGAGAAATTATCTTACTGAATCTTTGAATTGGTTTGAAGTAAAATACCTTGGTGATCCTGACTCTGGTGCATCACCTTGAACCCAACATTCATCAACAGTGAAACTTTAGATATACAAATACCTGAAGTGCGAGAATCAAGAGACAAAGATCAAAGAATAACATGATTTATGTTAAAAATAGGTTGAGGCGCACCTGGGTAGCTCAGTCAGTTAAGCATCTGACTTCAGCTCAGGCCATGATCTCAGGGTCCTGGGATCCAGCCTGGTGTCGGACTTCTCCTCCCTCAGTGGGGAGTCTGCTTGTCTCTTTCTCTTGGGCCCTCCCCGCCCACCCCCCCCCCGATGGTGCTCTCTCTGTCTCTCTCTCAAATAAATAAATTTTAAAAAATAAATAGGTTGAAAGAAAGGGACATAGGAACCAGCAGAAAAAGCTCCAAATTGTGAACACTGGAACACTTGGAACAACAAAGTAATTTTAGATTATAAATGAAATTTTTAGAAAAGATTATAACCAAAATAAAATATCTGTGAGTCCATACTTATATAAATACATGATTAAACAAACAAACAAATAAATAAACACATGGGGGAGAAGAGACAAATTTTCCAGAAGTACAGAAGAATTCCAAAAAATGTATGTGTGTATTCCTCCCTCAAGGAGATGGAGCATAACTGCCCACCCCTTAAGAGTGGGTTTGTACAGTGACGTCCTTTCCAAGAGTATAGTATGAAAAAGGGAAAAAAAGAGTAAATCTTTATAGTAGAGAAACCTGACAAGACAATTTCAGCCAGGTGACCAAAGGGAACCTCATCAGTGATAGGTATTCTGCAAAACCTGACCAGTAGTCCTCAAAACTGTCAAGGTCATCACAAACAGGGAAAGTTTGAGAAACAATCACAGTGTAGAGGAACCTATGGAAACATGATGACTAATGTGCTATCCTGGATGGGATCCCGGAACAGAAAAAAGACATTAGGTAAAAACTGAGAAATCGAACTCAAGTGTATGCTTTGATTAATAATATGATGTATCAACATTGGTTCATTGGTTGTAACAAACCTACCTTGGTAAGATGTTAACTGAGGGAAATTGGTGCAGGGTACATGGGAACTCTCTGTACTCTCTTTGCAATTTTTCTGTAAACCTACAATGATTCTAAAATTTAAAGTTTATTCAAAATAAAAACATAGATTAAGAAAATTCAAACCTATTCTTTGTGTGTCCCTCATAGGTGAAAAGCTCTTATTGAAGCAACTGAAGTTAGCAGACACCCTTCAGCTTGAGTCTTCCTCTGCGTTTTGCAACTGAAATATGATAGATCTGTTTAAGTACAATCGATGGGTTAAAAAAATGGAATTTTGATGTATTTTAAATGAATGTTTTCCCTTAGTTTTGCTAAATGGTCCAGCTTAGTTTTCCTTGCTTTCATATTATTAAATTTTCTGGCTTATGAATTTTGTGTTACACTTGGCATGTGAACAAAATAAAAGATTTTACTAACAAGATTTTTCGTGCTTCTTTTGTTCTCAATGTCTTTATGTCATTAATTTTAAGGGTCAGTCTCATACTTTTGTTCTGATAATTTGGTTTCTTCACAGGAAATTTTGGTCCATGGCAACTCAGTTCTCTTTCATCTAAGACCTTGGAGACAGAAAAAAAGACTACAGATAACTATTATAAGACACTTATAATACTAATTTAGCCAATGCTTTTGCTCCTTATTATCTATAAGGATTATTAATGCTGACAAAACAACAGCACAATATGCCCTGCTTCCTAGCTGCATACCTGACAGGTTTGTTGTGTTGATACTCTTTCTCTTCTCAATACGAAGTATCAGGACAGGTAATAAAAATACAGTGCTAAAATTCAGTATGACCCAGTTGTGATGCAATATTGGTGATAAATGCATGAAGCAACATTTTTTCCACATTTATTATTCTATGTGTTCCACATGCATCATTTTGCCCTGATGAAAATCTCACTCCCCAGTTTCCTTTGGTTCTCTTCCTACCCTTGAATCCATTTCATTTGTTGGGATGGGGTAAAGGGGAGGCAAAACCACTGGATAGGTTTATTGGGAAGTTTCAGAGAAAGCAAATATAAAGGCCCCTGGACCTTACTAGGCACTCAGCAGACTTGAGTGCTCTACTCCTTCTTTTCCTTGCCTCGTGGATTTAGATGCTTTGCAAGGTTCTGTCTGGGATCTGCTCTTTTCATACCTCCTGTTCTTCTTAGTGTCATCTACTCGTATGGCTTCAACTGCCTCCTAGATGTCAGGGAGGACTGTATTTCCAGTCTCCCCCTTACTACTGATGTTCTGAATGACTCTTCAGCTGCCTGCTAACCAAGTCCATCTGGATGTCCCCTAGGCCTTCTCTACCGCACATGTCAAACAATATCACCACTTACTCCGTTGTTCAAGATGAGAAATCTAAGTATCAATGAGTATCAATGAGTCCTGACTTGACTAATCACACCCTTCTCCCTTCTCCTCACATCTAATCAGACACTGGCTTCTGTCACTTAAACTCCACTTGGTACCCTCAATGGATGATCTATTTTGCTTGTTGCTGTTTCCCCAGTGCCTGGAACAACGCCCGATATCTACTAGATACCTACTCAAATCATTTATTGAATGAATCAATCTGTGCTCTCTGTCTTCACTGCCATGATCTTTGGAAAGTCAAGGTACATAGCTCCTGAACTAGTCTGCCTGCCTCTAGTAACTCCAGCTCCTGTTACCTTCTTTCCAATCCATCTTATAGACTGCCTGCCACAAGTTCAATGGTGAAGATTCTAAAAAAAAGACCCCAAATTTTCCCTCGCCCCTCATAATATAGCCTCAGTTTACCTCTTTAGCCTATTCTCCTGTCACTTCCTCACTCTAAAAGTTCCCTACTTTCACGACCTTCCACACACATACATTTTTTAAAATTTCAAATTCCAACTCTTCATTGAGGTAATAAAGCAAAATAGGGGGAAAAAAAGATGTGTTTTATGACTCAGGATGTGGTCTATCTTCGTGAATGTTCCATGTGAGATTAGAAAAAATAAATACTCTGCGGTTGTCGGATGAAGTAGTCCATAGATGTCAATTAGATCCCATTGACTGATGGCGCTGATGAGTTCAACTATGTCCTTACCGATTTTCTGCCTGTTGGATCTGTCAATTGCTAATAAGGGGGTGCTGAAGTCTCTAAATCTAACAGTGGATTCATCTCTTTGTCCTTTCTGTCCTATCAGTTTTTGCCTCATGTATTTTAATGCTCTGTTATTGATGCTCTGGTTTTGAGCATTTCATGATTCCATTTTCTCCCTTCTCTGTTAGCATATCAACTGTATATATATTTTAAATTTTTGTAAGTTACCTTCCAGTTTGCAATGTACGTTTACAACTAATCTAAGTCCATGTTTAAACACTATACTGTTTTCATGGGTAGTAAGCAATCTTATAAAAGAATATTTCCAATTTCTGCCTCCCATGATTGCTGTCATTCATTGTATTTATCCATACGCTATAAACATTAAAAAATTGTTGCTATTATTTTGAACAAAATCATCTATTAGACCAATTAAAATTTTTTAAAAAGATTTTATTTCACCTTCATCTATTTGTTTTCCAACGCATGTCCTTTATCCGAGTTTCTAACCCATGCCATTTCCTTCACTCTGAAGAACTTTTAGCACTTCTTGTAAGACAGGTCTCCGGCAAATTTCTTCAGTTTTTGCTGACTCTTCGTCTTTCACTTTTAAAGGATAATTTTGCTGGATAATATCCTCTGTTGGCGTTTTTTCGTTCAACATCTTAAATATCTACACTCTGTTCTTGCTTGCATGGTTTCTGATGAGAAACCCAATATCATTCTTACTCATGCTTCTTTATAGAAAAGGTGTTTTGGGGGTGCTTGGGTGGCACAGTTGAGTGACCAACTTTTGATTTTGGCTCAAGTCCTGATCTCAGAGTTGTGAGATAAAGCCCTGCATCAGGCTCCGTGCTCAGCACAGAGTCTGCTTGGGACTCTCTCTCCCTCTCCCTCCGCCCCTCTCACTTGTGCTCTCTCTCTAAAAACAGAACAAAACAAAAAAAAAGGTATTTTTTTCCCCTAGCTTTTTTTTAAGACTTTTTGTCCTTGCTTTCTACAGTTTAAATATGATATGCTCAGGTGTAGATGTTTTTCATATTTATCATACTTGCTCTTTTCTATGCTTCCTGGACCTGTGGTTTGGAGTCCATCATTAATTTTGGAAAATAGCCATTATTATTGCAAATCTCTCTTCTGTTCCTTTCTTCTCCTGGTATTTCCATTATACCTATGTTATAGCTTATATAATTGGCCCACAGTTGTTGGATAGTTTTTTTTTTTTTCTATTTGCATTTCAGTTTGGGAAGTTTTTACCGACATATTTTCAAGTGCACTGATCTTTCTTCAGATGTGTTCAGTCTGATGATTAGTCCATCAAAGGCATCTCCATTTCTGTTAGGGTGTTTTATTTCTAGCATTTTTTAATTCTTAGAGTTTTCATCTCTCCACTTACATTACCCATCTGTTTTTGGATGTTGCCTACTTTTTCCACTAAAAACCCTTAGCAAATTAAGCACAGCTGTTTTAAATTCTTGGTCTGATTAGTTCAAACATCCCTGCCATACCCATCTGATTCTGATGCTGGATGTCTCTTCAAATGGTATTTTTGGGGACATCTGGGTGGCTCAGTCAGTTAAGCCTCCGACTCGATTTCCGCTCAGGTCATGATCTCAGGTGTGTGAGATTGAGCCCTGCATTGGGCTCCGTCTGCCCCAGGGAATGAAGCCTACTTAAGATTCTCTCTTTCCCTCTGACCCTCACCATACCCTCTAAAACAGTAACAACAAGAAAACAAATTGTTTTTGTTTTTATTTTTGTTTGTTTGCTTTTTCATTATGCTTTGTAGGTTTTTTTGGTTGAAAGCCAGACATGATGTATCAGGTAAACAGGAAATGAGGAAATTAGGCTTTTAGTGTAAGGTTTTATGTAATTAATCCAGGTAGGTTTGCTATAGTTGTGTAGACTTCAGTTTCCTCTTTTCCTTGTTTTTATTCTTCCCTGTTGTACTGTCTCCCTGAGAATACTTTAAGAGTGTGTCCTATCACTCTCAAATTCCACTATTATGACACTGGAGCCCCATTTGATGTAAAGGATTTGGGAAGTATTGTATAATCTTATGATTCTAAATCTGTTCCTACTTACCCTGAGTCCCTGGGCTGTGACCTTCAGAAGTGTTTCTTAGAGTTTTTTTTCCCTCCTCTTACGTGACACAAGAAGGCTACAGGGGGCTAGAATGGTCTAACTGCTCTTGCCCCAGGCTGGATGAGGCTCTGGTAATGTGGTTGGTTTTCCTTAGAGGGCAGGCCTTTGTCATGGAAGATGACCCAGGTGTATTTCAAAATAGTTACTTTCCCTTCCCCTGTCCTGCCTGAAACACAGAGGATCCTGATCTCAATCCTGAGAACTTGATGGGGTTCCTGGGGATAAATCCTAGGGAGTGCAGAGCCTCCCCTAAGAGTGGGCCCTCAGGGGGTTTTAACTGTCAAGCTAGTTTACACTCAGCCTCCAGTAACTTGTCAAAGTTACCATTTCACTGTTCCTATCAGTTACTGCTCCGGTAGCTTCTGCTCCCAGTAAGCTCGCTCAACTACGAGTCTGTCTTTCCAGTTTTTGCGGTAGTTTGCCCTGTGACCTCAATTCTCTGGTAGAAATAAGAAAAGCCATCGATTTCCGGCCTATTCAGCGTTTTCCTTATCGTGAGGATGGAGTAATGACTTCCAGGCCCTTCACACATCGGAGCGGAAACTGGAAGTTTCCTACAAACTTGTTTTTAGTTCTTTCCCGATTTTCTCTATCAAGCTGGCCTGAAATAACCCTCTCTGAGGAACCTTCCCAGACCTGTCTCTAAGAAATGAAAAGCTCCTTCCTGTGCGCTCCAGTGCTTGGCGCAACTGCAAGTATCCCCCATGCTGGCTACTGGCTCTGTGACCGACTGGCTAGAGAACAGGCGACATGGCACAGCTTTGCAGTTCTAGCACATGGTATAAATCAATGTCCAGTGAAATGAAAGGAAAAATGAACAAAACACTGTTCGCTAATTAAAAACAAAGTACTTTTATTTGGCTCACTTCTCCATTTATTAGAATTACCACGTTTGGAGAGGCACGAAGCACTTTTAACGTTTTACACGACTACAAAGTTATCACAAATCCCAAACCTTTTAGCCACGGATACTTCCCTTACTCCGTTTAAAGAAAAAGCTTTCAGAACATTTGAGTTAGCTTGAGACACAGAGACCCTGAATATATGGGAACTACATATTTTTAAATGCTTGCGCTTCCTGTTCTAACAATGTCTTCTTTAAATGGAATCCAGCATAAAAGGGATTGAAATACATAAGGTCAGATGCAAATGCTTTGGAGAGACCATGAAATTAATCTGTACAACATCATAAAAGCTGTTGTGTGCACAGAGCCCTGCAAGCATTCACTGAGCCATCTGCGCTTCCATGGCTTGTGCTGTCCATTCTGGCGCTGTCTGACTAATCTTCTCCAACAGGTTATTCACTTGGAAACAAAGGGACTGGATCTGTTTGTCCCACGTCGGCAGGGCTTCCCGTGCTACACAAAAGAACAAGGTACACAGTTGAACATTACTCCATATATTCACAGCAAGTGTGAGTTAAAAGATAAACACAGTAGTATTAATTTTCAAAAATCTATTCCAAAAATCTTGGCTAATAAAATTAAGCTAATTCAGGAAAGTACCCAAATTACTGGCAAAAGCACAAAACCAAAAAACATATCCACACAGATCCATGTTATTATTCATGAAAATAAAACCAACCAAAGTACCTCAATCACAAAAACCACCACAATAAAAGCCTCACTGAACCGATCTCATCACCAGTTTCTTGATTCATAAGACACTGCCACCTACTGGAGAAAGCAAATCTCTTTATATAGGCAAGGCTGTCTCTACTGGACTCTCAGGAGTAAGTATTTTAATGTTTAAACAAAAAAACAAAAAAACTCAACATGAAAACACCAGGATTTGCTCTGCACCAGCAATATGCAATTAGAAATGATAAACCTGAGGGAATATCCCATTCGAAACAGCACCCAAATTTACAAAAATGGGCATAGAAAAGAAAAACTAAAATAAAACAATTTTAAGAAAGGACATAAAATAATCTGAGTAGACACAAATGAGTCCCAGATGGAAAGATGCAATATCATAAAAAAAAGTCCTTCCCTGTTAATATATAAATTTTAAAAAAATTACAAAGATAATCCCCCCTTCCTCTGTTTTGCTTTCTAAACAGGACGAAATTATTAAAGTTAATATGGAAGAATTGATGTTTGAGAATAGGCAAGATGATTTTGAAAATTAAGAACAGTGGCAACACTGTAGTATATCTCTACCGCAGGATAAAGTACCGCCTCCATACCATGACATGAATGGAACCAGAAAGCACTACGTTAAGTGAGAGAAGTCAAAGGTCACATAGTGCATGACTGCATTTCCATGAAGTATCCAGAATAGGTAAGTCCTAAAAAAATTCAGACAGTGGCTGCCAGGAGCTGGGAGAAGGAGGGATGAGGAGCAATTGCTTAATAGGCAGAAGATTTCCTTTTGGGAAGCTGAAAATGTTTTGCAACTAGGTAGAGTTAGTGGTTGCACAACACTGTGAACCTACTAAAGGCCACTGAATTGCTCACTTTAAAGTGGTTCATGTTATGTGAATTTCAACTCAATAAAAACATAGCAGTGGAGGGGTAGGAGATGCTTTTCCAACAGCAAAATTTACTATAAATTTGTTTATTATCATATTGTTGCAGATCAGTGGAACTAAACAGATTACAGAAAGAGATCCAAACATGTATGTGGAACCTAATATTTGTCAAAGATCAGAAAGTATGTTTTACTTAATAAATAGTACTTGCAAATTAGCGATCCATCTTAAAAAAAAGATAAACTAGACCATACCTTAAAATTATACACAAAAATGAACTGTAGACAGATTATATTTCTAAACATAAATAAAAATATTAGAAGAAATTTTAGAAAAATATTAGTTTTACCACAAAGTGAATGAGACTTTTTTTTTTTTAACAGATTTTATTTATTTATTTGACAGAGAGAGACACAGCAAAGAGAGGGAACACAAGCAGGGGGAGCGGGAGAGTGAAAAGCAGGCTTCCCGTGGAGCAGGGAGCCCGATGCGGGGCTCGATCCCAGGACCCTGGGATCATGACCTGAGCCGAAGGCAGGCGCTTAACAACTGAGCCACCCAGGCGCCCTGAATGAGACCTTTTAAATCAATACAGGAAACTAAAAAGCCATAAAATTAAAAACTGACATATTTGGCTGCGTAAGAATTTTAAAATGTGTTTATGGTATGCATTGCCTTACTTCAGAGACACAACTGACATGATTTAATAATTTGGTTTTTATTTGTTTTGTTTGCTTGCCTTATGAAAAGATCACAATCATTCTGGCTGTACTATGGCAATTGGACCAGAAAGGAGCAACTGCAGACGTGAGGGGGGAAAAGCCCAGAAGGTGGGGGAGGTTTCAGAATAGGCTGGTGACAGTAAGAAATGAAGACAAGTATACGGGTTCCAGATGCACCTAGGAGATAAAACTGAAAGGATTCTGGGCAGCAAAGAAGAGGGGCCAAGGATAAGGAATTCTGGAGAAAGTGAACAATGCAGCTTTTGGCTGGCTGGCTGGCTGGCTGGCTGGCGGGTTGTGGAAGGGAGACAAGGAGGGAAGATAATGAATTCAGTTTGGGATATGTTCATTCTGAGATGCTCAACAAACAAACAGGTGGAAAATACCTAGTAGTCACTTAACACCACTGGGTCAAATTCTCAGAAGAGAATTATACCCTAGAAAGGCAAATATAAGCATTGTCCACACAGAGATGGCAACTCAATCAATGGGAACAGATGGGATTACCAAGGGGAACAGTAGAGTGAGGAGGAAAAGGCCTGGAGTTAGCCCTAAGCAATATTGATATTAAAAGGCACCACAGAATCTACAAAGATGACTGGAAAAATCGCTGGAAAAGGAGGAGGGAAAGCAGGAGAATGGGGTGAAAGAGATGAAGGAATCAAGACGGTGTGGATGGTGGGGATAGTTCAAAAAGTCGTAAAGGATCAATGCTACTCAATATGCTGAAAAGTCAAAATGAGGCCTGAAAGATAAAAAGATCTTTGTTAAAATGGGAGAGACCCAAGTATGTTTAAATATTGATGGAAAGAAGCCAACAGAGCAAAAAAGAATGAAAACAGACAAAATAACTGCTAATTTCAAGTTCCTAAAAAATTGTTTTTAAGAGGGAGGGACACCAGTCAGAAAAGGAATCCAAAGCACAAGGAGACCTGGAAAGGGAGACAGAAACCACCTCCAGTATAACACAAAGGAAGAAAAAGATAATCACATGATATTTAAAATTCAGAAGTTTCATAAATCTGATCAAGAAGTTAATTTAATTTCAAACTGATATTTTTTTCTGTGAAACAGGAAACAAGGTTTGCTGCTGAGTGAAGGAGGAGAAAAGTCTGAGATTTAAGAAAAATGAAATCTGAAATACCCACTGCAGAGTAGGAAAAAAGGGTGGATTAGAGAAATGTGTCAATAATCCCAGGTACTGGGGCGCCTGGGTGGCTCGCCATTAAGCATCTGCCTTCGGCTCAGGTCATGATCCCAGGGTCCTGGGATCGAGCCCCACATCGGGCTCCCTGCTCCACAGGAAGCCTGCTTCTCCCTCTCCCACTCCCCCTGCTTGTGTTCCCTCTATTGCTGTCCCTCTTTCTGTCAAATAAATAAATAAAAATCTTACAAAAAAAAGAATCCCAGGTACTGTTGAGAACCCATGACCTTGAATTTGCAGTGGTTATCAATCTGTCTGGTGTTCTGACTCTCCTCCAACATTAGTTAGCTACCCAAGTACAGGAATGAAAAAGATGGAGAATGGGTTCATTACAGGTGAAGCTTTCCTGGACAGCCGGAACAAAAAGTTAACAAGCAAGGCATCTAGGGCACCTGGGAAACAGTAATGAAAATAATGATCAGGGTGCCTGGATGGCTCAGTCGGTTGAGTGAACAACTCTTGGTTTCAGGTCAGGTCATGATCTGGGGGTCCTGGGACTGAGCCCTGCGTTGGGCTTTGCGCTCAGTGTGGAGTCTGCTGGAGACTCTCTCTCTCTCCCTTTGCTCCTTCCCAGCTCACACACTCTCTCTCTCTCTAAAATAAAAATTAATAAAATCTTACAAAAAAAATAAAGATACAATGAATCATGGATGCCAACCTGGATAGGAAGAGTGAAGACAAAAAAGGGCTGGGCTGACTGGAAAAAAGTTAACATTAATGGACCGGAGGCTCGAAAGTAGTCAGGGAGGAGCTGAAGTGGAACTTAACTGACACAGACTGCTAGAAAGGGTAAAGGTTATGGTGAGAGTATTTCAAATTCAAATCTTACAAGTAGCACGGTTCCAGGTACAGCAAGGTCCAGGGTGGAAATGAGGTAAGAATAGGGGCTGAGGAGGAATAGGCTTGACGAGAGTCAAGAGATAGACTTATCTGTCTGCCTCCGTGAGTTTAACGCGCTGCTGAAGAAGAAATCCACTGGCATCTCTACATGCCTGATACATTGTATGTGGTGTTTGATGAGTAAGTGAATGAACTGGCATAACGATTCCAGTTTCTAATTTTTCCACAGCATAAAAAATGCTTCATTAAGTAGATCCATGAATGTAAGTTCATAAAAATTATTTTAAATTATTTCTTTGGGAAATAAGTTCATTCCAGTAGTAATATACTGGGTCAAAGGAAATTGTTCAACATGTCTTAATCATAAATATACAAGAGTTTCCTGCCATCTCATTATGATAGAAATAAGCCAAACCTCTTACTTTCAAAATGAACTATTCCATCAATCTGATCAATAAATCCATTCATACGTCCTTCTGTTATCATTTGTGATGCTATTTTTTCTGCCTGTGAAAAAAAAAAATCCAAAGAAACAATAAACTCTCACAAACTTTATCATACCTAACAGTTACTCACATATAAGAGAACTGAAATCTCTTGGTTTAGCTACCCACACACTTTCTGTATTGTTCATCTGCCATTCACCACAAGATTATTCTTGTAAATCTGCCTATTTTATCCCCCAGTTCTTTCTGGGTATAACTGATTATTTTAATATATCGTGGGATCTGTTTTACTTGTGAGATTTTGGACAAGAACCTAGCACTCTTACCAATTTCTTCCTCTGCTTAAAATCAAACTAACAATTTTTCTTCTGAGATCCACACCTCAAAAAAACCCAAACAAACTGGTTTTTCTTTTTATTTCATTTAAATTTACAGTGTTTATCACCTAAAAAATTCTTTAAGAAAATAATATTTTTGAAGAAAGTAGTATTCTGGAGGAATGATGTTCAAATTTAAAAGGGCATTAAAAAGGGGTACTTGGCTGCCTCAGCTGGTAGAGCCTGGGACTCTTGATTTTGGTGTTGTGAGTTCGAGCCCCACGCTGGGTGTAGAGATTACTTAAAAAAATAAAATCTTTTTTAAGCACTCGTGCGTGAGGCGAGCGGAGCCGGAGTCGAGACCAGAGGCCGAACTCGGGATCTGACAAGATGGCCGGGCTGCCCCGCAGGATTATCAAGGAAACCCATCGTTTGCTGGCAGAACCAGTTCCTGGCATTAAAGCAGAACCAGATGAGAGCAACGCCCGTTATTTTCATGTGGTCATTGCTGGCCCCCAGGATTCCCCCTTTGAGGGAGGGACTTTTAAGCTTGAACTATTCCTACCAGAAGAATACCCGATGGCAGCCCCTAAAGTACATTTCATGACCAAAATTTATCATCCTAATGTAGACAAGTTGGGAAGAATATGTTTAGATATTTTGAAAGATAAGTGGTCCCCAGCACTGCAGATCTGCACAGTTCTGCTATCGATCCAGGCTTTGTTAAGTGCTCCCAATCCAGATGATCCATTAGCAAATGATGTAGCGGAGCAGTGGAAGACCAACGAAGCCCAAGCCATAGAAACAGCTAGAGCATGGACTAGGCTATATGCCATGAATAATATTTAAAATCGATCTGATCATCAAGTTCTCCTGTTCTCCTGTTCTGCCAAGACTTCTTCCTTTTTTGTTTGCATTTAATGGACACAGTCTTAGAAACATTACAGAATAAAAGCCCAGACATCTTCAGTCCTTTGGTGATTAAATACACATTAGCAAACCTATGTCTTGTCCTGATTCACTGTTGTAAAGCATGAGCAGAGGCTAGAAGTACCATCTGGATTGTTGTGAAACATTTAAAAGCAGTGGCCCTTCTCTGCTTTTATTCATTTCCCCATCATGGTTTGAGTATAAAGCACTGTGAATGAAGGTAGTTGTCAGGGTTCGCTGCAGGGGTGTGGGTGTTTTTCTTTATTACTTTTTTTGAGGGGGAGAGGTAGTTTTATTTTAATTTTTTGGGCTCCTTTCCCCCCTTTTATGGTGATCTAATTGCATTGGTTAAAAGCAGCTAACCAGTTCTTTAGAATATGCTCTCTAGCCAAGTCTAACTTTATTTAGACGCTGTAGATGGACAAGCTTGATTGTTTGAACCAAAATGGGAACATTAAACAAACATCACAGCCCTCACTAATACCATTGTGACTTGCTGTCAAGTGTAGAATCCTTCCTTCAAGAAAAAGCTTGTGACCATTTTGTATGGCTTGTCTGGAAACTTCTGTAAATCTTATGTTTTAGTAAAATATTTTTTGTTATTCTAAAAAAAAAAAATCTTTTTTAAAAATTTAAATAAATAGATAAGTGAAAATTAAAAGAATTCTAGGGGCGCCTGGGTGGCTCAGTCATTAAGTGCCTGCCTTCAGCTCAGGTCATGATCCCAGGGTCCTGGGATCGAGCCCTGCATCGGGCTCCCTGCTCGGCGGGAAGCCTGCTTCTCCCTCTCTCACTCCCACTGCTTGTGTTCCCTCTCTCGCTGTGTCTCTCTGTCAAATAAATAAATAAAATCTTTAAAAAAAAATTAAAAGGATTCTAGGGGCGCCTGGGTGGCTCAGTTGGTTAATCGACTGCCTTCGGCTCGGGTCATGATCCTAGAGTCCCAGGATCGAGTCCCGCATCAGGCTCCCTGCTCGTAGGGGAGTCTGCTTCTCCCTCTGACCTTCCCCCTTCTCCTGTACTCTCTCTCTCTCATTCTCTCTCTCAAATAAATAAATAAAATCTTAAAAAAAAAATTAAAAGGATTCTAAAGACAATTAAAGAGAGGGGCGCCTGGGTGTCTCAGTCGGTTAAGCATCTACCTTTGGCTCAGGTCATGATCTTGGGGTCCTGGGATCGAGTGAGCCTGCTTCTCCCGCTCACTCTCCCTCAGTGCTCTCCCTCTATTTCTCTCTCTCTCAGATAAATAAATAAAATCTTCAAAAAAAAAATAAAGACATTAAAGGGAACCAAAAGGTCCTCTACCTAGCTCCTAAAGACATGTTTCATGTTTACTATGTGTAAGCAAACTGGCTTTTGACTTGGTCGTTTTAGTAATTCTGACCATCTTCACAATAAATCCTAAGCAGACTGTATTATATTGTTAAATATATATTCATTTCCCTAGTCTCAGTCTAAAAAGAAAGTATCTTTTGATGGGAACTTAAGCTTTGGTTCCCAAATTGTTCCACTTCCTGTACCGTGTATTGAATGTGTACAAGTAAAGGAACTATGTTAGGAAATTCTAAATTAAAATTTCACCAACAGATAAAAGGGGATGTGATCCATTACTACATGACTTTAAGGTATGCAAGTTAGGTAAAAGTAAGTTGATTGCTTATTTTTACTCTTATCTAAAATTAAGAGAATGTTTTTTAAATGACAGCTGAAATACCCTCTAAAGACTACTGGTACTTTGTTGGTATTTGTACAGAGCCAACCAAACCCTTATCATGACTAAAAATGAAATTAATTTCATACTAACTCAGTCAAGTTAAGATAAATCAAGCATAAAAATTACCACAGAATAGCCTAGAGAATTACCACAGTTATTCTTTCAAACAGATGAAATATTTAACCTTTGAGTCAACAAGAACAGAAAAAGAAGTAAGGCATGTATCAAAATCTCAAATTCATCAGAAGTCAGAAAACACTATGAAGTGGACTTAAACAGACACTAAGCAAAGATTCTCACAAAACAGGTATCATAACCTGGAACACCTCACTTTATCATAAAATATAGTTTAAGACTTAAAAAGCAAAGATCTAAGACAATTCCATCACTGTACTACTTTAACATTCAAATAATTTATTTCCATTTTCCTGAGGCTTTTGTGTATTTTTATTGCAGTTGCCAGTATTTATCAATTACATATTTTCTCACTACATCAATAGTCTCTTAACTTCTTTTTTATATATTGGAAACAAGAAAATACCTTAGCTGCAGGGATCTCTAAAAGAGCTCCAAGTTCTTCAAAGGTAATATTATTATATAATTTGCTTGCAGACAACAAATTGTGTTCAATAACAGCTCTGTCCAAGATGCTAGAACCTTAAATAAATATAAATAAGACAGTTATAAGCTTGAAACTTGTTTTACACGTTTTTCTAAAAAAGATTTATTATTTGAGAGAGTGAGTGAGTGGGAGGGAGGGGCAGAGGAAGAATGAGAGAGAATCTCAGGCCGACTCCAAGCTGAGCGGAGCCCCACATGGGGCTCAATCTCATAACTCTGATCGATCACGAATTGATCCAAAACCAAGAGTCAGACGCTCAACCGACTGTGCCACCGAGGCGCCCACTTTTAAAAGACTCCTTTTTTTTTTCTAAAAATTTCTACACATGTAACAACCCATAATCATTTTCTTTATTCCTTTTACCAAATTGTAAAAGTAAGGAAAATGCCTTATTTGGTAGAGTTTGAATAATATACAACTAAATACAAATAACATATTTAGAAAGTAAGTGATTGGCAAGTAGCTACTAACAGGCTGAATGGATTTAACCTGTTAGGTTTGGGGTTCTGCTTCCTTAGGGTAGCTATCAGATTCATTAACTTTACTCTTCTTGTGCAATTAGCACAAACTTTTATTAGCAAGAAGCAGCAAAACTACCATGCAACCTGTTCTGCAAGCTTGACAAAGTCAATACATATACAGCTCAGTAGAAATACCTCTCTCCTTTTGGGCATTCCATAAGCACCTTACTGTGAGGCAAAGATGAGAAATGTCTAGAAGGTAGGGCCAGCTAACCACGGGAGATCAGGTATAGCATCCTCCCTTAAGTGAGGTGACATAAGGCCTGACGAAGTGCTGGACATAAGGCCCCATTCTGAAGGTGTCTGACTGCTAGGCTCACCCAATTCTTTCTTTTTTTTAATTTCCAGTTTCATGGAGATATAATTGACAGAGTATTGTTGTTGTTTTTAATTTCAATGATTTTTTCTTTCTTTTTTTTTTAGATTTTATTTATTTATTTGAGAGAGAGAGAATGAGAGATAGAGAGCACGAGAGGGAAGAGGGTCAGAGGGAGAAGCAGACTCCCCGCTGAGCAGGGAGCCCGATGTGGGACTCAATCCCAGGCCTCCAGGATCATGACCTGAGCCGAAGGCAGTCGCTTAACCAACTGAGCCACCCAGGCGCCCTCCATGATTTTTTTCAAGTTTTCACTGAAATTCCAGTTACTTAACATACAGTGTTACATTTTTAATTTAGGTATAGAATCTAGTGATTCATCACTTATATCCACTTATATCCAACACCCAGTGCTCATCACAAGTGCCTTCCTTAATACCCATCACCCATTTAACCAATCCCCCTGACCCTCCCCTCTAGTAACTTTGTTTGTTCTCTATAGTTAACAGTCTGTTTTCTGGTTCGCCTCCTTTTCTGCTTATTTTCATCTGTTTTGTTTCTTAAATTTCACATATGAGTGAAATCATATAGTATTTTTCTTTCTCTGACTTATTTCACTTAGCATTATACATTCTAGCTCCATCCATGTCGTTGCACATGGCAAGATTTCATTCTTTTTTATGGCTGAATAATATTCCGGTGTGTGTGTGTGTGTGTGTGTGTGTGTGTGTGTGTGTGTGTGTGTG